>NW_025335941.1:8590623-8609254 GCF_004798865.1 Varanus komodoensis | reverse complement strand
AGTGCACACAAAATAGCCTACTAGCAATACAGAGCCAAGGATGTCTTTGCTATAATATTTGAATCTTGTCAACCGCTCAAAGAGTTTCAGTTTTGGGGACAGTATGGAAATGAAATAACACAAGTTTAGTTCTTCTGTTGGTATTTATGTGTGCATTTTGCAACCAAGTTTGCTTTGCAAAACCTTGACTTCACATTTACTGTTATTTGTTGTGCCTTTTATTGCATGTGAGTGCCCCTTGTTCATGAAGAAACACCAGTTTGTACTGCAACATCATTATATACATTGAGACTTTTTAAAATATCATTTTTAAAATGAGGAGCAGCCTCCCCACAGAGAGAGAGAGAGAATATACATATATACAGTACAATGGGTCCTTAAAAAGTGACTAGAAGTGTAATGCATAGTGGGCATAAACATAAGAAAGTAACCTCTTGGCATCCTAAGCCCAGTAATGGAGTCCTTTTTTGGATGCACAAATGGAGTTCTACCTGTGCAAGTGGCCCCTTCGCTCATACATACAAATATGCATGGAGATAGACAGACAGGGGCAAAGGCCCTCTTCATTATTTCCACGGACCAGGGGTCCTCAAACTTTTTCAACAGGGGCCAGTTGAAAAGGTGCCAGTACTGGGCGTGGGCCGGAAAGGCGGTGCCGGCGGGGCACACTGGCTGGGGGGCGGGGGCAGCTGTGCGCTGAGGGGAGGGCAGGGCACGCGGGCGGGGCAGGGCGGGGCAGGACGAAGCGAGGGTGGGGGGGGGTGGGGTGGGGTGGGGGAAGTGAGGGCAGGGTGGGGCATGTGGGCAGGGCGGGGCAGGCACACGCAGCAAGTGGAGGCGAGGCGAGGCGAGGCGAGGCGGGGTGGGTGCGTGCAGCAAGGCTTGGAGATGGTTTTCTCCAAGCGAGTCCAGAACGATCTCTGCGTGAGCCAGCCAGCCACTGCCTCCCCATGCGCGGGGCGAGGTGGGCGGCAGCAGGCATGGCGAGTCCAAAACCTCCAAGGCGGGACAGATGAACGGGCATGGCGGGCCGGATCCGGCCCATGGGCCGTAGTTTGAGGACCCATGGACTAAGCCATTACTAGAACCAGTTAGTGCCTGGAAAACATGAGCACACAGATCATACAAATATGTGTGACCACATGTGTGTGCACTGCAAGATTTCTAGTTCGTTTTGAGTGAGGAAATAAACAATTCTATTCATTTTATTTACATTTTTAACCAGAGCCTGTTTTAAGGCAAAGAACAGAGCAAATCTACATTACCCAGCCTTACCCAAAATCCCTTTCCCTCTTATTCCTAGCAACCAAATTCAATGACACAGAAAGGAAGAAATGGTTCTTTCTTTCTCATCCACATTAATAGAGCTTAGCAAGCCACACAGAAAATATTAAAAGAAAATACACACACCAAGATTGCATATGGTTGGCATGGGGAGGTAAAGCTTCGTGAGCCCACTCATAGTTGATGCCAGGTTGGATGTTCCGCTATAGCTGCTTCCAGCTCCTGAGACCAAAATCATGTGTCTCATGGCTGACACTTTTCTTGGAAGGCGTTCCAATGCAGAGACACAGTCTAGCCAGACTGACACGAATAAGAATGCTTTCCCACAAGAATCAAGGAGAGGCAGCTCATGTTGATGAGTCAGAAACACACAAAATTACTAGGAAATTGAACAAGACCCATTAAACTATTGTTTGCACAGATAAGATTTCTCTTCCCTTATCTTCCAGCCTATGAATACTACAGTTATCTGTACTCAGAAAGACAGACTGGGAGAGAATAAGAGAACACCCATTAATAAACTAGCTAAAAGCCACTTTAGATTCAAAGCAGGTTGGCATTATGAAGTTCTGATGTACAATTACAGGACCTGCTTTCTTGGCTTGGAATCAAGATTGAGGTTTATTTGCCAGGGGGAAGGGAAATCACAACCAAATCTCATTCTGCCCTCTTATCTCACCATCCATGAATCCTGTGCCCTGCCACTATGACAGCTCCATGGTTATGCTTGTGCACATTTACCCTTTGATGTGACATATGCATCTTATTCTCAAACGATTCTGGTGTAGCAACTGAGGACTCTCTAAAACAGAACAGTGTGCACCACAATAGCCTTTCCCATAAATTTACACTGATTGTTCCAAGCTGAAATACACTCAAGGAAAGCCCTTCACACAATGTGGTAATTTTGTCATTTTCTTACATTGAGTGATTGCATTTGTACCCCAACTTTCTACTCAGAAATGGCACTCAAGATGGGTTACAAAATCAATGAACATTGATTAAAGCATTATGTTGAACTGAAATGAAAGAAATGACAAAAATATTATTAAATGCTTACATAGGGATAATCTCAATGCATTAAAAATGGTAATAGGAGAGACTCATTCAGGGAAAATGTCTTTGGCCAAGTGAATATCTTGCTTGTTGGAAACAACAGTAAAATGTACAGTATGTCTCTATCATGTAGGATCACACACATATACATTGGATCAGGAACACACACACTGGGGTGTTCAACTTGGGGCCTGTGGGCCACATCCTGCCAGCCTGGGATCCAAACACAACTTTCTGCATTCCAGATGGCCACTCCTCTAGCCCACTCCTTTCCTTAGTTACCAGTCATTTGGCAGTTTTCCTGCCTTTGTGTGGTTTTCCAAAGCTAAAAAGTTCTGTGATGCTTCTCCTAAGGTTTAGTTAAAGGCAGTAAGAGATAAGCACAACAACTTGGTATTCAAGGTATTTGGGGTATTTTGGCACCACTCCTTTGCCCCTGCACCTTTCACTTTCAGCTCCCCACCCCACCACCATCACCATTGAGATGCTGAAAGTCCCTCCAAAATTAAATGTGGCCATCAGTCTGAAAGAAGTTGAACATTCCCAGTACACACACACTTCTGCAGACAATCATGACTGCGTGTATGTCTGGTTCCAGCCTTCCACCTGTCATGCCTCGAGCAGCAACCAAGATGTTGACTTGGCAGAGGAGACACCAGAGTTCTCTAGGGAACTCTGATCCTGTATTTCAGAGTATTAAGAAGTCAGGAACAGCTCCTTGTTCTCATTGCTTGTCTAAAATCCAACAGCTTGTGCAGGACAATGGAACCACCATACTCTCCATGAAAACCTTCATGATCACCCAAGATCTCATGACAAAGACACCCACAAAACCATGTGGAACAAAGAAATAGAAAGCTCCAAGTGAGGAGACCAAGGATCTCCACTCCTCAAAATAGGGACAGATGTGGCTGCAAAAAGGGCCAATGCTATTTTGAGCTACATTAATACAAGTATCACTTCCAAAGCACATGAACCACTAATTCCCCTATACTCAGGACTGGTTAGGCCTCAGTACTGGTTTATTTCTGTGAGTCGTCCCGAGGCTATATAGCAAGGGGACAGCATATAAAAACTTTAAATAAATAAATAAATAAATAGGCTTCATCTGGAGTACTGTGGCCTGTTCAGGAAAGGGTTCAAAGGAGGGCAAGTTTGTAAGCCTGACACTTCCTTTCTTTCCTTAGGCTCCATGATACCAGACAGTCCTGTATAATGCAGACCTTTATTAGCACTCCACAGCTAACAAGACCACCCTAAAATCCCCCTAGCAGGCTGAAAGATAGCTTCTGTTCATGCACAGAGTGAATGAGAGTTGTACCCAAATTAAAAACATCTACCCAGTTCTCTCCATCCATTCACACTGCAGCCTCCATCTTTAGAGTGGCTTGCACTGGTGGAGACCTATGCAAGCCATCTAATTGGGAAGCTCATCTCTTCTCATGGGGTCAAGGATCAGGCAAAACAATGGCTCTCCCTCCCTTCCTGAGTTCCCTCTTGCCTTTTCCAAGATATGTCTGCTCTCACAGTTGGCTTGGGAAACTGTGGATAACAATCTTGATGGGGCTTTAAAATTTCTGTCTGCCTTTGACACTCCTGTCCACCTCTTCCATGGTGCCCTCCCTTTCAGAATCCAATAATACAGGTTCTTGGACAGCTGGGAAGGATGAGTCCCTGGTCCAGTCACTACAGGCAAAAGGATGATCCAGGGACTGGAAATAAATTCCTATGAGGAGAGATTGAAAGAAATGGTCATCTCAAGCCTGAAGAAAAGTAGACTGGGGGAGAAATGATAGCACTGTACAAGTTTCTGAAAGGCTGTCACAAAGAGGAAACACAGGATCTCTGCTCAATCATCCTAGAGTGCAGGACATGGGAAAACGGGCTCAAGTTACAGGAAGTCAGATTCCAGCTGAACATCAAGAACAACCTCCTGACTGTTAGAGCAGTACAACCAATGGAACCAATGGCCTAGGGCGGTTGTGGGCTCTCGCACACTAGAGGCATTCAAGATGCCGCTAGACAACCATCTGAGAAGGATGGTTTGACTTGGAGTCCTGCACTGAGAAGAGGGTTGGACCCAGTGGCCTTCTTGGCCACTTCCAACTCTACTATGCATCTGTGATTCTGTGATTCTAGAAAGAGCCTGGGATGGGTAGCAGAGTCATTTGCCTCTAGAACGTGCTGGAGCAAATCTGCAACTGCTGGGGAACTGTCCTAGGTGCTGCAGATCATGCATGCTCATCTCTGCTTTACAGCTGTTTTTCTGTGGCCAGTCTCATACTGAGTGGGCTACCCATATGTGTGGCTTCTTGATTAGTTGTTGAAAGAGCACAACCTGCTCACCTCCATCACACACACACACACACACACACACACACACACACACACTCAGACCACTAGGACAGGGCACCTCCCTCAATGCTTATTGGGACTTGCTTTTGAGGAAGGGAGAAACATCAATGAAAGAGCATTGAGGACACCATCATTCGTGTACCTTCATTCTCTTCTTCATCCTAATTTCCTGTGTTCCCTGATTAACAGAAGTTCCAATAGGATTTTCCAGGTTCAGTGCACTCCACAGGGTTAGACCAGGGATTTTTCCAAGGAACATTTAAAATTGAGCAGTGGGATGTGATTTTTATCCATGCGTGTAACACATGCTGCTACAACATACCTGTGCATTTCATTTCATACACTTTGTTGCTCAGAGTCATATTTTGTGAAATTTTAAAGATGACACAAAGAAAATTCATAGAACTGGGGATCTGAAAGCTGTTGCAGAAGAGAAAAAAGGACATAAAGCATGTGTTGAATTTTGTTAACTGCTAGTTTACTTACCTGCTTCTGCCAGTATCTGCCAAAAATAAGAACATCTCTTTAAATGGGTGGGCAGGGGTGATTACTTAGACATCACCAAAAAGGAGGACTTTCCAGTGATAAGAAAAAGGACACAAATTAGAATGTGCTATTGTATATTCATAGATGCATTTTAAGATATAATTACTAGAATTTCATTCTCAGAGAAGGCAAGCCAATTAATTTCTGTCAAAATCACTTCTCCTCCACACTCCTTCTTCAATAAATTTATACCTCTCCTCACCCTATGCTACCCAAATCAGTTCTTCAGTACACAAGGAGCAGGTTACTCACTGACTATGAGGCATGTGACTACACACCTTCCATTTAGCCTGGCACATAGCCTGGCTTATTTCTTCCATCACATACACCAGCTCCATGGCAGGGAGATTAGCACAATCACCCTGAGCAGCACAACTTGCTGTGTCGTGTGAAATCAACCAGAGAGGCTTCTTGCCATGATTAACAGTCCACCCAGAACCCATTATTAGAAATAATAAACTTAGCTGGGTTTGCATGACACAAGCCAAGGGTAATTATGCTAACTCTACCACTACCATGTCACTGGCATGTGCCACCATGGCTTATTAACCACCCTGTGATTGTGTGACACTTGTGTGACACTTGTCAACAACACCCAGATCAGCACTGAGAAAGTCATGATCTAACCTATCTCTCTCAGCTGCTCTACTGTTGGGGTGCTGATTTATATCCTGCCTTTCCACCAAAACTGGTACTCAGAGTGGCCAGTAATAAAATTATTTCAATCAATGACCATAAGCTGCCTTGAGTGCAGTATTTGGTGAAAAGGCAGAATACAAATCAAATCAATAAAATGGCCAGATAAAACACCTCTAGGAATAGGTGCAGTTAGCACACTCGGCTTAGCTGCCCAAATGAACTCTCTGGTCATGACCAAAACATGGATACCCAAACTGAGTGGCCGCTAAAAGAAACATTCCCCCTACCCAGATCCCAGTACAGATCGTTCAGCACAGACTGAATCTTTATTCTCTTTTCTGCTTTTCAGCTACCTAGAAGCACTTTGCCTCATTTGAATTGAGGTTTTGTTTGCCTCCATCCAATCCATTCCTGACATCAAAAACTCGTTTATAGCCAGTACAGCTTTCTTCTTTAGATGGAAGGGAGAGAGGGTTTGGACTCATCAGCTTCCTGGTGGCTGTGAATCCCCAAACTGCAGGCAACCTCTCCCAGCAGATTCATGTTGAATAGCCATCTCAAGTTGGTAGAAAGTTGGGATACCAATCAAATAAATGCATCAAATAAATCAAATAAATGTACTATTGTATTTCAATGTATTTTATCATGTTGTAAGCCGCCCCGAGGTTTCGGCAAGGGGCGGCATAGAAATGTTATAATAATAATAATAATAATAATAATAATAATAATAATAATAATAATAATAATGTGGGAGACCTGAAGAACAGGTCTTGCCTTGGTGTCAAACTTGAATCCCCCAGTGTGAAATCACCTGTCCAAGCAAAACTAGAGACTCTACAAAACAGCGCCCCATGTTCTTTCCCAGAAGGATGCTTCAGAAGGATACCATGACTGATAGCCTCAAAAGCTACTGAGGAGTCCAGCAGAACCAAAAGAGACGTTCACTTCTTCGGGTCCCAAAGCAGACCATCCAACTGATTAAAGCAGTGCCTGCACCACATCCATATCTGAAGCCAGATTAAAACCAATCAAGATAATCTGCCTCATCCAGAGCTCCCTGGAACTGCTCCAGCAACTTACCTGGCTGGAAATTATCCAATACAGTGGAGATCAAGGAGAGTTTACCTATGGCAGAAGCCCTTTTCTGCCCTGTCCTGACCCCAAACATTTCCTCAGTTTTCCATGCATGATTTGAAACAAGCTCAAAAACACCACATAAATTCTTTGGTGTCAGTTGCATGGGGAAGCCTAAAATACATTCCTGCTAACTCAGAAATGAAGAAAAAATATTTTAAAGAACTCTATCAACATCTCAAGAAATATATATTTGGAAACACAAAACACACATGCACACACATTTTTATGGAACCCACTGTCAATTGTACAATATATACTTCATTTAAAAAAAAAAACCTGAAAAATGTCAGAGTCTGCATCATGTCTGTCTGGAAAGAAAATTGGCACTGGCATCTTGGGTTCATAAAACCTGGTCTCTCTGTTCTCACTGCATCCCTGTTGCTGTTGCATACAAACATTTTGCCTGAGCTGAGAAAAATCTAGGGCAGCTTTTGTAAGATCATTTTTCTTTTGTAGGAGAGAGGGCGAGAGAGTGTGCAAGAAAGCGCACTGGAGACTCACGATGACATTATGCAAAATTAATTAATTTACAAATGTGTACATCAAGCAGGTATTATGCGGTGAACAGCAAGCATATGCAACTTTAGTCTCACAGACACGTCTGATTATGTTCGAGACACGACTGGCTTACAGCAAACTAGTCTGTGAGCTTCTCTTTTGCAGCTAAAACAATTGCTTGTGGATGGCTTGCAGCATAGTTCTCCAACTTCAAGGTCAAAGGCATTCAAAGGAATTGAAAGACTCCTGTTCAGGCTGCAGTCTATTTACCTGGGCTAATCCCAGTTGAACACAGTGGGAATTACTTCAGAGTAGATATTTTTTATGGTTGTGCTATTAATCAACCTGTGCTGCTAACACCTCCAAAAAGATGTCACACAAACCAAAGCTCCCCAAAATACACCTGTAGGCATTGTTAATGAGGGAAGTGCTTAGCATTTTTAGCATTCTTTCCTTTTATAATGGGCACTCTACCCAAGACATTTTACTGGCATTCACTGGCTTGTCACACGGTGCTTACCCCAAGCTGTCCTTGCTGTGCTATTTCTGCCAATATAGCCCAGATTTCTCCATTCCTGTCATGATTGTTCTGTACGGTACAATTTCTTTCCTGGTACTTTTATCTGTGCTAAATTCCAGTACTGTTCTGGGGCCAAAAGGACTGGTTTTAGTTGACTGGTGGACTGTGTGGACCCAGCAGCAGCAGCAGCATCTCATCCAGGCTTTGGACAGACAGCAACAGCTCGGACATTCAGGTCAACTTGTGCCTTAGGAGGTGGCCATAAATCAATATATAATGGCACTATTGCAGAAATGTGGAGTAATGGGATATCCCATACATTTATCAGTTGGATCCATTCTCAATCAAGGAAACTGAAATCCACCTGCATTTGCATAATCTAGCTCAAAATAAATTAGGGGAGAGTCAAAGCCAGACCAATTTATATTTCCATCTTTCAACTTAATACTGACGAAAAACTCATAAATGTGAAAGTTTTTGTGTCAAATGGCACTATTGAAATAACTAGACTGATTTAATATGCAATATCTTGCTTTCCCCAGTTGCTACTGTATCAAATCTTCTCTAGTGTGTTTGATTAAAACATCTTTTTGAAGGTCATCTAGTTTTGCTTTGAAGATTTGAAGAGATTTCCCTTGGTTGTCTCTTTCAAAGGTTAATTACCTTCATTGTTACATGTGTGCTTTTCTTCAAGTTTTAATGTGCTTGGTATAAAATTCAATTAGGGTCGAAGTGAATGTTCTCCAGCAAACATTTTTTGTGTGGAAAGTGGCTTTGGGGGACTGTTAAATGTTCCCTGAAAAACCTCATTTCCCACAGCTTACCTTCTCCATCCCAAATTGCTGCAGTTCTCAACCCCAATCCGCTGCAGCACCATGCATGGTGAGGACTAGAAAATAGCCCCTCTTCATCGTAGTAACAGTGATATTATGCAGCCAGACTGACAGAGCTGTGTGATCATGAGAGCGAACTCTTGTTCAGAGTGAAGGCAATGTGCACATGTCACAACGAAGAGACTTAACCTTTGAAAAAGATAACCACAGGATAGCTATTCAAATCTTTAAACCAAAATTAGATGACGTTTAAGAATATAGGATTTACACAAGAGAAGGTTTGATGCCCTCATAACTGAAGGAACTAATATACTCTGTACTACAGATGAAATTTAGTGTCTCTTGCACACATACAAATTCCCAAGTAAACTTCTCCTCAAAAAATAACCAAAAAGAGGCATGTTTCAAAAATGCCTTCTCTAACCACATTTCAGGTGAATCCTAAATTGCCTCTTGCTACATCTTTTTCTGCTAAGTTAAAGATTAGCTTGCTATCCAAGCTAACTTTTTCTGTTAAGGGTATTGTTACACAGTAAAGCCAAATCTTAATAAAGCCATCAGATTCATAATTAGGCTTTTCACTCTAAATAGATCTACTTTAAATCACAGTTGTAGCTTCTGTGTCTATGTTTTTTTGAGAATGTGATTGCTAAATCTTTGGGTCCCATTTCAGGTCCAGACTATGACATACAAAGGTTAAATTATTTCCTTTGTACTTGCCTATATATAGAAGTTTGCTATTAATGATTTGGATGAGATGGTGCAGGGAATGCTTATCAGATTGGAAGATGACACAAAATTGAGTGGGACAGCTAGTACTCTTGAAGACAGAAACAAAATTCAACGTGATTTTGGTAGGTCTGAGCACTGGCCTGAAAACAACAGAATGAAATTTAATAGGGACAAATGCCAAGTCTTGCACCTAGGGGAAAACAAATACATAGTTACAAGATGGGGGATACTTGGTTCAACAATACTACAAGAGAGAATTTTCAGGTTAAATATGTCAGCAGTGTGATTTGGCTGCAAAAACGCCAGATGCTATTGTGTGTGGTATTAATAGAAGTATCACTTCCAAGGCACGTGAAGTACTAATTCCCTCTACTCAACTCTGGTGAGGGGTGCAGAAATCACTTGCTCTGTGCTTAGGAAAGAAACCTTTTACGCAGTGGGTGTGCGGGAGCGCTGGATAGTGACCTAACAGTGCTATCGTATAGATGCCTACTTAGAAGTAAGGAAATGAGTACAGGAATCCAGTCTTGAGAGTTTTCATTGTTCTGGCTCTACTAGATCAGATGATTTGCTGTGCATGGAGACAGGAATCTTCATTGCATCATATTAGCTGACTTGTTTTTATCAATAGTCTGAGCTGTAATCACAGCAAAACTGAATTAACTTTGGTGAGGCTCATTTTCCACAGAAACAGGTTTACTTGTCATTAATGGCACTATATGATGTAAATGCATCTTGACCAAATTCATAATTAGCTCTTCCATTATCCCCAACCCCCAGTCAATATCAAACTAACCTTCTATAATTACTTGGGCCAGTCTGTCTTCGCTTTTACAACAATGGCACAGCAATGGCCCATGGCTTCATTGCACTCTGTAAATTTCCCAGCTATCAGATTTTTATTAGTATGATCAGTATTTGTGTAAGTTCATGTGGTCCAATAGAGATTTCACAGCCTCACAGTGTTTTTGAAGTAGATTTGTCAGTATCCCCTTTGATGGGTCACACATTCTGCTCATCTTCTGGAATTCCATCTGTTATTGTGATGCTTTGCATGCTTGAGATTGTGGCTTTCCTCACAGCATGTACAGGAACAATGTTCCATGAGCCTGGAAATATGAAAAACAGCACAGACCTGCAGTAGTGAACTGCCAAGAAGAATGCCAGAGGGACATGAGATTTGTATAAAATGCTCTTGTTCAAAGGCAGCCCTGCTTCTAAAACCTGAGATGGGCAAAATGTAGCTTGAAATCTATTGCTAGATCTCTGGAGGATTTGCAGTGGATTGGCAAGGTCTTCTGGCTTCCAATTGTTTTAAAATAGCAGCAGCTAAGCTGTTTTGCCTAAATTGCATTGCTGAGGAGGAACAACACATAAGGGAAAACCAAGAGTGGGATTTTTATGCATATATGAACTACCTAACTTCCTGGTACTGATCACAAATTTCTAGGATGTGCATTTGCTCAGAGGCACCCTGTTCTTTAATTCTTAGCAACTGGGCTTGGACAATAGAACAATCCTTATTTATAAGCTACCCTCGCAGCACCTGGTAGGTAGCTGGGGTTGGCTGACCCTGAATTAGGAAGGAGTGAGGGTGGAAAATCTGCCAGCTTCCCTGGTTTTGGCTCCCTGGACTCAGGGCCACTTTGCAATGGCTCAGAGTCTGAGTTCCTGGCAAACACGTCGAGGGTTCGCAGGGCAGGCATCAGGAATCAAGCTCCGCATGCTGTGCTAGCAGCATCGATCTTCCAGACTCACCACTGCCAATGACAGCAGTGAATGGGGAAGAAGGTTGGCCACCAGGCATGGCAGCCCACCGCGCCCCTCTTCTCCGTGCACCACCAATGCTGCCTGTGGCATTGAGCAAGGAAGAAGTTTGGCCTGCGCCCCCTTTCCCCATGTGCCACCGCCTCCAGCAAGCAGGGGAAAAGGTTTGCTGCTGGGAATGATGGTTGGGAAAGGTTGTTGATTGCATAACCAAGGCTCTGCAAGGACTCGTGGACTTCTTCTGGGCTCGTCTCACTTCCTTGGAGAGGACAAAGCACTGAACGATGATGGCAGTCATGCATCAGATTCCAAAGAGGCTCAGCATATCCCTATCTGAATATTTCAGGTTGTCCAAGCCACACAACCCACCATGGGTCACTGAAAACCAGACACAAAATGCCCAAGCGACACTTGGAAGCGGCTATCAAAAGCTTTCCCCCAGCCCAGAAATGGCTGCTTGAAGTTGTGGCAGGAGAGAAGGAGCCACAATCGCCACTTCGCAGCACAGGGCGAAGGTCCTCCCAGTTGATCCATGAGCCTGCTGAGCCAATCAAGGCAGTCCCTTTCTGTTCCTGGCAGCATGGGCAAAGATCGGGGCGAGAAGTGCCTGCTCCTGCTTGCCACTGCTGTGTGTAGCAAGAAGGAGCAGCACTGACAGCCCTTGCCTTGGCTCAGGAGGCCTCCTTGCAACCTGGGGTGTGGGATGTCAGCAATCTCTTCTCCCCTGCTCCGTAGTGTCCTGGAAGAAAACCTTGATGCTCCTGTGGGATCCTCACAGGAGGACTGAGGAGGTTCAGGCAGGAAGAGGAGTATTCTGTTCCTGATGGGGCCGCTCATCTGTGTGCTGCACTGAGTGTGGAAAGGCTCACATTGCATAACTCCCTACACAGTGTGTTTATGGTGTCCTGAAACCCTCCCAGACCTCTCTGAGCCACTATTTTGCACCTGGCTGCAGTTGGTGTAACTCAGGGAGGGATCTGGCAAGAATCAAAGTAGATCCCATAATCCTGACTTCTGTCCATGACTGTTCTAAACTGCAAGTAGTAATGTGGAAGTGGTTTGGTCTTTGCAATATGTATCCTTAGAAGGGAAAGGCACCTCTGCACCTGTGTAATGGTGCTAGTTCTTTACATTCATTTTTAAAAAAGAAATCAAGCTGTCCTTCTTAAGGAAAAGGCTCTCTCACATGCATCCTGTTCTTAGCACCAGCCAAAATTTTATCATGCTTGCCTTGGACTGCTGCTTGTATTGCTGGCAAATCTCCTATCCAGAAAATGTGGAGCGTTTTCTGCTATAGGATGCATGATTTGTGTTGAGCTGGATCTTGCCTGTTATTGCTTTTTGTGCCTCTGATTATCACTTGACATTTGTTCGAGGGCTTTTATAGACTACTGATGTTAAGCTAACAGGTATGCATTTCTTCATGCTTGGCTGCATTACTTTTTCTGACTAATTAGATCTGCAAATAAATAAGGATACTTTGTTGACTTTCTGCCATTTAATTAATTTTATATTATTCTGAATTACTAAGATCAGTCACAGTATCTTATTAGCAGACATGTTTCCTTTCAGGCAAAGATAATTCAAAGTGTTTATACATTTTTAAATGGAAATCCTGTTTGATAAAGTCAAATATAGATAAAAAGGACAACTGCACTAAAAACAAACAAACCACTTTCTTTGTAGGTCATTTTAATATCCCAAATCATAGCTGAGCTGAACGCAGCCTTCCGCTCTTGAGTTCATTTAAACTAAGAGGTTTCCAAATATTGTTGCTCTCAGAAGCTTATGAAAAGCAGCAGATAAGATGAGCTGGTGACACAAAGTATGCAGAAAAATGTCAGCTTTCAGTTTTTATTAATTATAGTTTTGCTGAATATATTTTCAACAATGCAACAGTCTAATACGTCAACACTATTATTGTGACACTTACAGGATGTTGACATTTCTTTTTAAAACAGTGTCACATTTGTGTATTTTGAGCTGAAATTTAATAGTTTGGAGCGTGGTAAATTAGCAGAGCTTTTAAATGGTTATGAAACTTTCAAAGAAAGCACTGCTATTATTGTTAGGGGATGGATTACTTGCTTTGGCTGAAGCACACTCAGCATAAGAGCAAATTATAGGGCAATCCAAAGGCCAGGGCAGCACAACAGGTCAAGCACCAAGTCTCAGTCCAGGAGGGCACCAGGCTAAGGCAGGAGTGATCAATGTAGCAAGCAAAGTCAAAACACAGTGAGGCGGCCTGATGTATGACACAGTACGGAAGCAAGCAAGAGTCCAAGGACTGGTAGCACGGAGCATCCATCACAAGGCTAGGTACAAGGCACCCGAGCTGAAAGAATACTGGTCAGGCAGCACCGCCCAGGTAGAAACGGGAGGCTTCTATCACCGGCGTCTCCTGAGCCACACCTAGGGACATTACAGCTCTCTGGCAGGAGCCCAACTCATGAAGAGCCACTGCCTTGTGAGGGCTTCTTCTTTGTAAATGAGCACTCCCTGTGGCAAGGCAGACCTACTGGCCCACTGCTCGAGGGAACGGTTCTTCTGGGGGTTGAGGGAGCAATCCTCATTTCCCTGGAAAAATTGTTAATAGATGAGCAAATAGAACCATGTACTTGGCCAGCCGCCCACTAGTTATGATATAAATTTAAAAGCAGGTGCTGTGGCCACTGGTATCTGTCTTGATGGGCTCTAGCATGTCCTTGTCAGCCCACATGCTTGCCACTCTCCAGCTTCCAGGGTAGTCATTGGAGCACGTGTACCGCCCCGGAAGTGGTGGGGCTCTGCACTAGAGTCCTAAAGTTCAGACCTACCTGCATCATTCCCACGGGCTTCCCAGCCACTTTTTGATAACCTCCAGGCAGCCTGAAATATCTAAAATGCCCAAAGCAATTCTGCTTTTCTCTTCACTGTCTGTCTAGTCCTTCACACCATCCTTTTTACTGGAGACACAGAAGGCGGCTGATTAAACAACTGTCAATACACCCAAGATATGCTTATGAAGGTGCTACATCTGAAGTGTCACTAATATTTGCATTGCTAATCAACTGTCTTTCACCACAGTTTCTGATTCTCCGTGTTACTTCTGTCTGAGGTAAAGCATCACAATCTATAAGCAGCTTCCATTGCTTCTTACCTTCAGAATTGTGGACAGGTCAGATTCTACTAGTGCTTAGTGCTTTATCAGGCCATCCTAACCATTATCACAGTGACCCAACTTCAGCACCCCCAAGATATCTCAAGATCTGTCAGGGTCATGCCACCAGGGAAGAAGCATGGGAGAAGCAGTTTCTACCCACCTACCCTGAATTTTAATTTAAATCTATGTAACTAATTCCCTCCCACTGGAACCAGCAGGAGGAAATTGATCTATGTCAGCTCCAAGGCTGGCACAGACTACCTTCTGCTTTGGGGGTATATGGGGGCCAGCAGATCCCTGACATCCTCCAGTATTCCCCTCCTGATACCACAGCTCCAACACTGGAGAGGTAAGAGTTGCAAAGAACCAGTTTGGTGTAGTGGTTAGAGAGTTGGACCAAGACTTGGGATAACAAGGCCCTACTCAGCCATGAAGTTCACTGGGTGATTTTTTGCCAGTCACTGACTGAAGCCTAAGCTGAGGCCTAGCCTAACCCTAACCTAAACTATCTTGCAAGGTTGTTATGAGGATAAATTCAGAGGCAGAGGATTGGGTAAACTTCTTTGGGAGTTACTTAGAGGGGGGGGAAAAGATATAAAGATGATGATGATGATGATGATGATGATGATGATGATGATGATGATGATATAGACAGAAACAGCCAGACCCACATACAGATTCTGCAGTGGCAGCGAGTGGAGATCCAAGATCTGTCCCTCTTCAGAGTACAGTTCTGAACATGACTGCTATTGCATTCAATGGGGTTTAGCAGATTTTGCTATCGGATTGCAGCTTTAGCTGTTTCTAATAACATCAGTAGTTCCATATACCATACAACAGAAAAGTCATATCAAGAGCTGATTCAATATATATTAAGTTCTCCTGCAGAATATTCCCTAGGCCTCTTGTTATACTACACCGGAGAGGTCTTCTTTCAAATGCAGGCATATTCCTGTAATTCTGTATCCCCTTCACACAGAACACTGATACTTATCTGATTAAGGGGAGGTTGCAATCCCTTTTTCTTAGCACATGCAATTCATTTCCATGAAAAATCCACTAGCAATCGGAATTTAACTTTGTCCTAAAAATTATGGAGGGAACAAGTATAGTACCAGCATGGACTGGGAGCAGGGTTGGCTACCCAGTCTATTTCACCTATATATTGTCATACTTTCACCAGCAAAATAAAAGTTCATTTACAGAAACTTCCCATAGTGATATACATTTATCTGCAGTATGTCATTTCCTCCTGAGACTTTGTTCCTTGGGGATAAATATTGAAATGTGTTCTTTTAAAAGGGAAAGGGGGATCGGGCTTCTTACTTGGATGTCACATTATCAGAGTTTGAGAATTTAATATAGCCCCACCACCACCACCACCACCACCGCCAAAGTAACCCTAACTCCTCTGTATTCAAATACCTAATATATGACAAAGGTAAAAGCCAATTAAACTGAATACCTCTGCATTTTCTGACTGGGTCTTGTATTGGCTTTTCCTATGAATCATCTCCCACTACGTACGTTAGAAAAGAAAACAGGGAATGTGAACATAAGGGCAGAAACAAGGCAGAAGATTCAAAATAATATTGGAGAAAGTTACAGAAAAAATTACTTCTCAGCAAACTTCAAAATATCTGTACGCCATAGTAGTAGTCCATTCAAATAACAATCTCAAAAAAAGTTTTCTCTGCATTTTTATCAATATATTCATTTCCATTAGTTGTGGCAGTAAAAGGTAATTTGAGAGATGAATAGCTGAAAGATCTCTCCAATAGGCTAACCAGATGCAAATAGAGGAAGGACTTCTATATGTTGAATGAGTATTAGAAGAAGAAGTTTTAACAGGTACAAGTCATCATACAAGGATGAGACAGGCTGCCTTTCCCAAAATCTCCCCTTCCCTGTTACAAACCTATTAAATATATACCCTGTCTTTATTTGCATCTAGTTATTTTACTCTCCAGCAGAAAGGGATAGTTCTAAAATTCTCTCCAACATATTTTTTCCCCAGATGTAGAAGAATTACCTGGTCTTGATTTCTCAATAGAATGCTCCATTGTTCAATTTTTCCATTAAAAAAAAATCTGAATGTGACACATCTTTCAGTTCATGTCTTTTCCTCCCCTCCCCTCTCTGTTACCAGTGGACAGGTGTACAAAACACTGGAAAAGAATCATTCAAGATTAAAAGAATAAGAAACATTATATTATTTTATATAGAACTGTTCAAAGTTTTTTTGTTTTACTAACATGTAGGAGAGTATGTATTTAGCCGGCCAGTTAATTTAAAATTTTCAATCACACCTCTCCATAAAATGTCCATGGCAACTCAGAAAGTTATAAAGAACATAAAATATATACTAACATTAAAACTAAGACAACACCTAGAAAATAGCAGCAGAAAAAAAGACATCATTAAAGCTGCAATAACACTGCAACAATAAATCATCTTAAAATAAATGAAGTGAAAGCCTGGGTGAATAGAGATGTGTTAACTCAGCAGCAAAATGGCCTGGCCATAGGTACCACAGGTATGCAACAGTCGGGAAATCATTCTGCCACCAAAATGCCACCTCCTCTCCAGTCCCCATTCAACATATCTTGGTGGGAAGAAAAATCCAGAGAAGAAGCCAATCAGAAAGTCAAGTATGGGTAGAGGCAGCCCATGATACATGCTTTGGTGCCAACCCATGTAAATGGGTGAGTGTTAATATCTCGAACTGTATTCATAAATGCACAGGACACCTAATGGAGCCATTTCAGCAGTAGCAACACAAGTTCTCTGTAACCTTTGCCAGCCTGCATTTTAAAACAGAGGCGTTGCTGAAGAGCCCTTCAAGGGCAACCCCATGGACAATGCATTGCAATACAGAAATCGCTTAGGTTTTGAGAATCTTGACAAGGACCGAAATGCATCAATAAAACCACCAAAAAAGATACTGAGATAAGCATCTCCCATTATTGGTTTCTCTATGTGTTGGTTTCCCTCTCCCTGCACTGTAAGCCGCCTGGAGAGCCTTTGGCTATGAGGCAGCCTACATAAATAAATATGTTTTCCGTTGTGCTTATGGGAATCAGTAACATAGCAGAGAGAAAAGATAAATGTAAAGAGAAGAAAACAAAAGTTGCAGTGAGGTTTACAAGCTCCAGTTCTGGAATTAATGGTAGAAATTCTATTAGCTTTCAATTCCAGTTCAGGAACAATGGAATTCAGAGGGCAGAGCAGACCCAGGGGAAAGTGAAAAGACAGAATGAGGGTAGCCTTCTCAGACCTACCAATGGGCCTTTATGCTCTCAGTGCCATGAGTGGAACAAGCTTGTTAAGCTTCCACTTACGTAAAAAGGTCATTTTGGTACAGAGTTCTCTGTGTGAGAAAAGACAGAGTGTTTTCTTCTCCCACTGAATCCTCCTCATCAGAAGCTGACACTTGAAGTGTTAGAGACAATTTTTAGCAAATGATGATGAAGCATGTTTATCCCTTTTCAAGTAATTCAGGCTTGTCTTTCATAATGTATGTTGCATGCACAGTCTGCTCCCAAGCCAACTAAAGTCAGTGGGAGAATTCTTAGTGACTCAACTTTTCAAAGGCAAGAGTTTTGCCTTTGGCTATTTCTAAAAGGCTGAGCCCTCACAGTAGCCACTAGAGGTCTGACATATGAAACTCTGTTTCATGATGGTAGATTTGTCTATTTACTCACCACATCAAAGTCCATAGGTTTGTCCCTATCATACCCAGCACACCATAAATGGTTTTTTCTTGCAACATCCTTTGATTATGAAGTAGTGCAAGTGAGACATGTTTCCAATTTTGGTGCTTCATCTGCAATTCCTGAAAAGGGAACTTGCGCTTTCCTTCTATGAGAAAATATATGAACTCGCTAGATGGGAAAGCACAACTAACACAATATTCTTTCATCGACAATTGTTGGATTATGCGGAAGCACTCTGAAAGAAGGAACAGCAAGGACAATATGCCAGACTTTGCAAAAGTCTGTTAAAACCCTCAGTCCCTGAAGTGGGCCAAGAGCTTTCGAACTGATCATGTGTTTTGTGGTTGTGAATAGTCTGGACTTCACTATTGTATTTACATATTAGTTTGACAGCAAAAGAAGAAGG
>NW_025335941.1:8581819-8590523 GCF_004798865.1 Varanus komodoensis | reverse complement strand
CTCCTATTTTCCTTTCCATGTGCTTTGCTTTACAGTGTAGTCCTATACATGCCTACTTCCAAGTAATCCTATACAGCTTACTCAAGAGTAAATGTGCATAGGATGGCAGGCATAACATCCAACGCCATGCGCACACATGAGAAGGTTTCTGTACTCCCTGATCTTTGTGTAATACAGCCTTTCCCATACTGGTACCCGCCAAATATTTTATGCTGTAACATTGAACATTGCTGACTATTGACCATACTGGCTAGGGCTGATAAAAGTCCAAAACACCATGATAGTGGAAGTTATGTATTATATTTCTGCCCTGCCCAATAGCCAAAGCTCTCTGGTTAGTTTACAAAATATTGAAACCTCTAAAATGCAATATAACAGATAATATAAAAAAAATTTTACCCACATAAATGAGGTAAAACAATCAACATTACAAATCCCTGGACTGTTTAAAACCTTATCATACACTGCCAGATGTCTCGGAGTAGAGGAAAATCTTCAACTGGGGCCGAAAGGATGACAATATTGATGCTAGACACCCTTCCTTCTCACCATCCTCTGAACCACCCTTGGAGAAGGATCATGGAGGAGAACCTTAGAACAACATTGGAGTGTATAGGTAGGTTCTGAGCAGGAAAAGCACTCTGACAAATATGCTGTTCTTGGGCCCATATTAGGCTTTATGCATCAAGACTAACACCTTGAATTTGACACAGAAATGTACAGGCAAAACATTTGGAGGGTAGCAGGTTGGGGAAAGCTGCTCCAACAGCAGGGTAATAAACTGTGGTCCGCCAGTAGACCACTGACCAATTTGTAGCGGCACAAGTAATGCCTGACGGTTGCTGGTGTAGGACACACTGGGATTTCATTTAATGTTTGCCAAGGATGCTGAACCAGGTAGACTTGGCCGGATTCAACAGGGCACTTCTGTTTGTAAATAAGAGTATATATCATGACACTAGCCATGCCTTAACTATTAAAATGTTTTGTAAGTGTAAAACATGAGTAGATCATGGGAATCCTATGTCAAAAAAGAAACAGATGAAGTAGGCCAGACTTGTCCCCATATCCACCTACTGCTGTGTGAACCCACTGCTGAAAGTATGGAAAACAGGGCAGTACAATATGACAGGTAAGAAGCACTTGCCGCTACCCAAAGAATCCTAAACTATATCTACACTATATTTCTGTGGCAAAAAAACCCACTACAAATTGTGACAAGTCATAGTTATAATAGATTCACTTATACTGTAGCCCTACTCACATCAGAAAAAGCCCCATTGAGTTCCATGGATTTACTCCAGGTAAGCAGGAACAGGACTGCAGCCTTAGCCGTTTCTACTGTATTTATTTATTTATTTATATTGCGATTTATATCCTGCCTTTTTCCTACAAAGGGCTCAAGGCAGCTTACATCATTCTCTTCCTCCATCTTATCCCCACAACAACAACCCTGTGAGGTAGGTTGGGCTGAAAGTCTGTGACTGGCCCAAAGTCACCCAGTTGGCTCCATGGCTGAGCGGGGACTAGAACCCAGATCGCCTGAGTCCCAGTCCCATGCGCTTAACCACTATGCCACACTGACTCTCAGATATGTCTTATCTAAGTCCCACCAGAAACTCTTGTACATAGTCTTTCTGTGTTGTTGCATTCTAAACTCTTTTCCTTTCCTTTCTTTTTCCAGAACATAACATTTCCAGTGATGACACATCTCCTCTAGAATCTTCTCATCTGAATATTTCTGCCATTGATATCCATTAGCAAAATCTGTTCCCATAGAAAATGCCCTTGATGAATCTAGTTTTTTCCTGATAACCAAACAACAAGAAGCAGTTACTTAGAGTTCTATCAGAGAGACACAAGAGGGGTGAAGATACGTATAAAAGAAACCTCTATCAAGAAGGTTGGGGTTTGTAAAGATAAGCCTGGAGGCAAATGTTTTGACATTGGATGTCCAGAAAAGAAGTGTAGGTCAAGATAACCATGTGCGAAAGTAACTGAATGTTTTCTGCGAAGACATTTTCTGTTAAAAATCACTGAAAAAAGCTAAATATATAAATCAGCTGCGTATAATGACTGGTCCCAACTGGAGATGCCCCCCCCCCATATTGTTAGTGTGCACTTGCATAAAGACTTGCATAAAGAGTCTTTTTTAAAATATAAAACTACTTGTTGGTGTTGCCTACCTCTCTCACAGTCAGACAACCAAAAGGGAGACTTGTTTTTTCTTGTCCTCAACAAATCTGGCACGTTGGATGGGACAAGCATGATCAGTACAGTGCAAAATATTTTGCTATGCAGGATATATTTTAGCCTCTCAGAGAAAAAGACATGAAAGTTAAAGGCAAAAAACCAATGCCATTAAAACATATTTTTGAATATCTATGTCTTGTGTGCTTCTCAGGCTCTGCAATATCAAGCTGTGCTAGACTATCCCTGAAATTTCTAAGCTCAGTGAAATGCAGTCATATCAATGTTAAAAAATCACTGAAAATAAAAGATTGTTATTAAACATTCAGCCAATCCTTAGAATGCAGAGCACATGCTGAGACACCTGTTGCTCATCTAAGCTGGAAATTTGAATGGTACTTCAGGTAACAGCACAGTAAATTAAACTGAAAAGGCATCTTACATGGACCGAATGACTACAGTGATTAATTATTCTAGTGTTTAAAGTGATAGAAAATCTCAAAAAGCAATCCAAACTATTCCATTGAGGGAGCATTTTTGTGAAGTTTATTTGTTATAGTTAATACGGTGGAGGTTGTTCAGGGAAATGATAGAAGTTCTAACCCTAACCCACCATGGGAATATTATAGCCATTTTTATGCCCTCCAAAATGACAATTGTTGGAACAAAACCAACCAAACAAAAAAGGGTTCTGAAAACAGAGAAATAATATGGAATGACCAACTTCAGCATACACAGCCAAGGATATAGTGACTTTTCTCACCACAGCTGTTTAGAGACAATGCCCCTTTCTCTGGTGCCATGTCAGGCAGAATACAAAATAAGATCCCTTTGCAGTACTATGCTGTAGTATAAAACGTGGGCTGAGGGACCTTGTTTCCAGCAAGGTGCACATTCCTTTGGGGCTGCTTACCATCAAGGAGCTGACACAGAGCCAGCAGTGGGTGGGGATGTCCACATCTCCCTCCCTCCCTCCCTCCCTCTCTCTCTCTCTCTCTCATGCACACACACAGAGGGGTGGGGGGAGAGAGACTCTGTCCCCCTCTCCTCCCAGTGGGCTTACAGCAGGCTGTTAAAACTACACTGAGATTTTGGCTGAGGGCTGCGATTGGCCCTTACCCACTAAAAAGGATTAGGTGATTGATGTATATCTAACCCTGATACCAGTGTCTGATTCACCAACCCCCTATTCCTTCTCACCACCCCACTTTGTCACCTTTTTAATCTCTTTTAAAGCAGCTCTTGACCTCCCTTTCTTCACAGCCTGCAAAGAAGTAGAACTAGCACTTTTCCATATCATTCATTACAAGAAGCGAGTGACCTGAATTAGGAGGCTGAGAAATGCTGAGGAAGGACAACAGATTCCATCTATAGTTTCACAGGCTGTCTCTCAGCTTCAGTGAAGAAAAAGCTACAAAATGTTCATTTAAATCCTACCCTAGTATCTGAGGAAACATCAGAGAAGGAAGAAGCAAAATGGCACACCAATATAGGTATTTCCTCGTGGATATGGCAAATTTGCCATCTACTTGGGGACAGCAATACATCATGGACTACTTTGCCTCCAATTTCTCTGTTACGTAGGGCCAAGCACTCTAATACCTGTGTATTTTCTCATTTAAAAGATTAACATTCCATGGAAGAAAACATTCTTGCTTGTTTTGACACTTTCCTCAGTTTGAAGTAAAGGCAAGATTAAAAAAAAAGAGGAAGGAATAAAACAAGCACTTAATTCAGTCCTTTATCATTTTGGAGAGAATAATTTCCTGACACCGTTACATAGACAATTCTAAATTATCGTTCTGTTTGGAGTGAAAAATGCTTGAAATACAACTTGTTGTTTCTCAGTGTTGCAAATTAAGTTCAAATGCACACTGGAAAACCACATCAGGAATGCAGACCAGTTATTTGCCAATCTATTTCCTCCAAGTTACTCAACGATCTCTATGCAGACATAACTAAACTCTACGCATGTAACTGACAAACATCAGCCGAGCCAAAGAGTTTAGTGGAGCCTATTACAAAGTCTCACTAACATATATCAAAATTATGAGCATCTTTGAAATATTTTGGTGAGGCCAATGAATAAATGTACATATCTTTAAGAATCTTATTTGAGGGCTTCAACAAATCATGTGGCACTGCCCTCTGATGAACCTGACAAGCAGCCAGCCTTCTTCCTAACGCTGATGCTAAAGAGATGGATGGGATCATCCAAGCAATTCTGCAGGGTCCCTGCCACCTACCCAGCTGTGTAGTAGGAAGGAAGGGGAAGGACTGGGTGACAGCTGTGCAGAAAAGGGGACTCAAAGAACCTTACTGATGTATGACCAAATCGGCAATTCCCTGCTGGTCTTTCCTGCTCTGGCACATCTGATAGGGTATCCGTACACAAGGAATGTATTGTGCTCCTGTGATCCCTCACTCTTGGAAGTCTGTGAAGCATTTTCATGAAGTCATCCTCCTCCAAAGCCTATTCTATCTTTTTGGGGCTTATGAGTGTGTATGTGGGGAGCAGGGGTAGGTCAAGGAAAGTCTGGTCTTACATTTTAAAATGCCTCCCCCCCTTGGTAGGCCACAAGTTCATTATCCTAGAACTATAGTATAGTGCCACCTTGAAGTTGGTTAATAGCATATATAGACAGAAAAATGCAAAGCTGGGCGGTGGGGAAGGATGACCTGCATAAATAACACTTCTTTCCTGCTGCAAGGAAACAGAAGTATCAGCAAAACAGTGAGTTAAACCCCTCATGTACAGAAGCCCCGAGTTAATGAAAAGACGACCAGTGTTAAAACTTAGTCCTATGTGTGGGCTGCAGTCCTGTGTACACATATGGCAGTAAATCTTACTGTAGGGATGAGGAAATATGGCTCTCCAGGTGTGGCTGGAGTGTACCTTCCATCATTCATCACTATTGGATCTGCTGGCAAGGGATGATGGGACCTGACATCTCACTTTATCCAACACAGTCCCACTGAAATCAGTCATACTTGCTGCTGAGTTGTACTGTTAATGTTATTCCTTACAAATGCAAACTCTAAGGGCATGTGGTAGAAGAAAAAAACCCTGAAGGCATGTATGCAGATCAACTTCTGTGTCCTTACTCAGTGCATTTATTTAATGGCTTTTATTGCCACAAAATCTCCCAGTCTGAAAAAAATCCTCAAGTACTTCTAGATCTAATATAATAAGATTGACATAAGTCTGGCTTCATCTCATCTCCCCATCAGGCAATACGGTGGGCAACGGTGGGCAGCTGCCTGGTGGTCATGCTTTACTCCAGGGTAGGGAAAAGTCTGGGCCCACTGGAGCCCACTCAGTCTGTTGGGATTCTCCAGAACACCCAACCTCACCTACAAAATGGTTGATTATCCACTGACTGGGTTCAGACAAGACTGAACATGGGTTATCAACTCTAGCTTTGTCATTAAAACAGGGGTTATCATGTTGTTTGAACCCAGCCAATGTAACAAAACCACAGTGAAGAACCCAAAGTTCACCACTGGAGAACAAAATGTAGGCTTCTGTCCATGGGCTGCTCACAGTTAGCAAACCATGGCAACATGAGAACCCACAACTCTGCAATTGACAACTAATTCAGTTACAACCAACACTCAGTGCATATTCAACAGGTTATTGTGTTATTGTGTGTTACAGGTTATTGTGTTACAGGTTATTGTGTGTTCTGCACCCAGTCATTGCTTGCAGATTTTGCAATTGTTTTATTTCTTGTCCTATGCTAAAAGTCTGAAATGCATTTGCTAAGGTTTAGTTACTGGTGGTAAGGAATTGCTTGTTGTTGTTGTTAGTCACGAAGTTGTGTCCGACCCATTGCAACCCCATGGACAACATTCCTCCAGGCCTTCCTGTCCTCCACCATCCCCCGGAGTTCACTAAAGCTCACACTAACTGCTTCAGTGACTCCATCTAGCCACCTCATTCTCTGCCATCCCCTTCTTCTTTTGCCGTCAATTGTTCCCAACATGAGGATCTTCTCCAGTGAGTCCTTCCTTCTCCTAAGGTGGCCAAAGTATTAGAGTTTCATCTTCAGGATCTGGCCTTCTAAAGAGCAGTCAGGGCTGATCTCCTCCAGGACTGACTGGTTTGCTTTCCTTGCAGTCCAAGGGACTCTCAGGATTCTTCTCCAGCACCACAATTCAAAGGCCTCAATTCTTCGGTGCTCAGACTTCCTTATGGTCCAACTTTCACAGCCATACATTGCAACTGGGAAAACCATAGCCTGGGGAAAGCATTATATGCACTTTTGTTGGCAGGGTAATGTCTCTGCTTTTTAGTATGTTATCTAGATTTGCCATAGCTTTCCTCCCAAGGAGCAAGAGTCTTTTAATTTTTTTGGCCACAGTTCCCATCTGCAGTGATCTTGGAGCCCAGAAAAATAAAATCTGTCATTACTTCCATTTCTTTCTCATCTATTTGCCAGGAAGTGAGAGGACTGGATGTCATGATCTTAGTTTTCTTAATGCTGAGCTTCAAACCAACTTTTGAGCTCTCCTCCTTCACCCGCATCAAGAGGCTCTTTAGTTCCTCTTAGTGTGGTAGCCATTAGTGTGGTATCATCTGCTTATCTGAGGTTGTTGATATTTCTCCCAGCAATCTTAATTCCAACTGGTGATTCATCTAGCCCCGCCTTTCTCATGATGTGCTCTACATGTAAGTTAAATAGGCAGGGTGACCGTATACAGCCTTGCCGAACTCCTTTCTCAATTTTGAACAAATCAGTGGTTCTGTGTCCAGTTCTCACTGTTGCTTCTTGACCTGCATATAGGTTTCTCAAGAGACAAATAAGATGGTCTGGTACTCCCATCTCTTTAAGAACTTGCCACAGTTTGTTGTGATCCACACAATCAAAGGCTTTAGCATAGTCAATGAAGCAGAAGTAGATGTTTTTCTGGAACTCCCTAGCTTTCTCCATGATCCAGCGTATGTTGGCAATTTGATCTCTAGTTCCTCTCCCTCTTTGAAATCCTGCATGTACTTCTGGTAGTTCTCAGTCCACATACTGCTGGAGCCTAGCTTGTAGGATTTTGAGCATCACTTTGCTAGCATGTGAAATGAGTGCAATGGTGTGGTAATTTGAACATTCTTTGGCATTGCCCTTCTTTGGAATTGGAATGTAAGCTGACCTTTTTCAATCCTGTGGCCACTGTTGAGTTTTCCAAATTTGCTGGCATGTTGAGCGTAGCACTTTTACTGCATCATCTTTTAGGATTTTGAATAGCTCAGCTGGAATACTGTCGCCTCCACTAGCTTTGTGGAGATTTCCTAAGGCCCATTTGACTTCACATTCCAGGAGGTCTGGCTCGAGGTCAGTGACCACCCCATCATGGTTTTCAGGGATGTTAAGTTCTTTCATGTATAGTTCTTCTGTGTAATCTTGCCACCTCTTCTTAATCTCTTCTGCCTCTGTTAGGTCCCTGCCATTTTGGTCCTTTATCATGCCCATCTTTGCATGAAATGTTCCTTTCATATCTCCAGTTTTCTTGAAGAGATCTCTGGTCCTCCCTATTCTATTGTTTTCTTCTATTTCTTTGCACTGTTCATTTAAGAAGGCATTCTTATCTCTTCTAGCTATTCTCTGGAATTCTGCATTCAACTGGGTGTATCTTTCCTTTTCTCCCTTGCCTTTCACTTCCCTTCTTTCCTCAGCTATTTGTAAAGCTTCCTCAGACAACCATTTTGCTTTCTTGCATTTCTTTGGGATGGTTTTAGTTGCTACCTTTTGCACAATGTTGTGAACTTCTGTCCATAGTTCTTCAAGCACTCTGTCTATCAGATCTAATTCCTTAAATCAATGTGTCACCTCTACTGTATATTCATTAGGAATATGATTTAGGTCATACCTGAGTGGCCTAGTGCTTTTCCCTACTTTCTTCAATTTAAGCCTAAATTTTGCAACAAGAAGCTCATGATCTGAGCCACAGTCAGCTCCTGGTCTTATTTTTAATGACTGTATAGAGCTTCTCCATCTTTGGCTGCAGGGCACATAGTCAATCTGATTTCTGTGATGACCGTCTGGTGATGTCCATGTGTAGAGTCATCTCTTGGGTTGTTGGAAAAGAGTGTTTGCTATGACCATTGTATTCTCTTGACAAAATTCTACCAGCCTGTGCCCTGCTTCATTTTGTACTCCAAGGCCAAACTTGTCTGTTATTCCAGTTATCTTTTGGCTTCCTACTTTAGCATTCCAATCCCCCATGATGATAAGGACATCATTTTTTGGTGTTAATTCTAGAAGGTGCTGTAGGCCTTCATAGAACCGGTCAACTTCAGCCTCTTCAGCACCAGTGGTTGGGGCATAGACTTCAACTACTGTGATGTTGAATGGTTTGCCTTGGATTCAAACTGAGATCATTCTGACATTTTGGAGATTGTTTCCCAGTACTGCTTTTCCTACTCTTTTATTGACTATGAAGGCTACTCCATTTCTTCTGAGGGATTCTTGCCTGCAGTAGTATACCTGATGGTCATAGCAAACACTCTTTTCCAACAACC
>NW_025335941.1:8537426-8581719 GCF_004798865.1 Varanus komodoensis | reverse complement strand
CTGTGATGTTGAATGGTTTGCCTTGGATTCAAACTGAGATCATTCTGACATTTTGGAGATTGTTTCCCAGTACTGCTTTTCCTACTCTTTTATTGACTATGAAGGCTACTCCATTTCTTCTGAGGGATTCTTGCCTGCAGTAGTATACCTGATGGTCATCTAAATTAAATTCACCCATTCCTGTCCATTTTAGTTCACTGATTCCTAAGATGTCGATGTTCAGTCTTGTCATCTCTTGTTTGACCACGTCCAGCTTGCCTAGATTCATGGATCTTACATTCCAGATTCCTATGGAGTATAGATCTTTGCAGCATCGGACTCTCCTTTCACTACCAGATACATCTGCAACCGAGTGTCCTTTTGGCTTTGACCCAGTCGCTTCATTCTTTCTGGCGCTACTAGTACTAGCCCTCCGCTCTTCCCCAGTAGCACATTGGACACCTTCCGACCTGAGGGGCTCATCTTCCGGCGTCATATCTTTTTGCCTTTTGGTGCTGTCCATGGGGTTTTCATGGCAACGATACTGGAGTGGGTTGCCATTTCCTTCCCCAGTGGATCACATTTTGACAGAGCTCTCTGCTATGACCTGTCCATCTTGGGTGGCCCTGCACGGCATAGCTCATAGCTTCATTGAGCTGTGCAAGCCCCTTTGCCACGACAAGGCAGTGATCCATGAAGGGGAAGGAATTGCTTGTAACAAATCCAAAAAGCTGGTACTTTCTCCATCACAGGGCAAAGCAGCAGGATCCTAATACAGACCAGGTGCAGAGTCAGTTCAGTTTTAGTAGCAATAGTACAGTTTGTGCTTTGAATAGGAGCTTCAGATGTTCCTATGAAAATGTGTGACTTGGTAAAATAAAGGCATCATCCTATGCAAGGCCTACAGAGTCCAGCCTGCCCACTGTAGGCCATTTTTCCTGTCTAAACCTGCATAGGATTGACCCTTATTTAAATGTAATAAACCAGGAGAATGAAAAGAGTATTGTGTATCCTTTCACTGAAACTTCTGTTATTATGGGAGGCACACAAATGTACCCTTTACTGAATTATGTAAAGAGTATCAAAAAGTGGGGGGGGGGAGCCACTATTAAAAATGATTACATGCATAATAAGTCCCCCAGAAATCACGACAGTGTATGCTTAATCAAGTTTACCTGGAACTTCTGCATATATGCATGCACAGTTCTATACACACCTGCACTTTATTTTTAGTAATGAATTTTGCTGCATTCGTGCAAATAAACTGGATCAGGTCTTGCTCCAGGCTACCACTGCTTTTGTTTTAAATGTCAGGCTAATTATACCTTTAGCTACATATCACTTCTCTGCACGTTTAGTTGATTAAAAGCTAACCATGGATTTAAAAAAATAATACAGATAAATGCTTTCTTCAGATAGGCCGCATTCCTGTGCATCCTTATAAGAGACTTAGATCCACGTAAACATTGATAAAATTGCACTGCATGTGACCTTTTCACCTGATAAATGAAGATGTGTATAGTTTGGCAAGTTTGGCATGCTTACAAGCAGTGTGGAAACCATGTGCATTGCATACAGTGATCTGTCACTCCTTAGTACTCCTTTTCCTCCATTCCCTAGCCATTCCATCAAATCCAGAGCTTTCCAGTGCCTTTTCTCATGCTGTCCGCTCATAGGTTTAATAAACAAAACAGTGGGGTTTCTTTGCTATAGAATCGACTCTGGTTGCCCCCATCGTCACACCCATAAGAAATATACAGCCTTGACCCTGAACCTTGCTTGCTGCTCCCTCTTTGCTCCTCCTCCAAAGCTTCAACTGGGCCATTTCCCCCCCCCCCCAGTTATCCTTTTTGATTTTTTTTTTCTGCTTTCATTTCCTCTGAGTTAGTTTTTAACCAAAGTTGACCAATCAGTATTGTGAAACTCTGCCTTTTGCCATAAAAATGATAGGCACAAAATCATGTAAGTTTTTATTATATGCTTATATGAAGTTTTGATTCTATGAGGACAATCCAGCAGAAAAGAACCAAAACTGGAAATTCTCTTGGGCAAAGCCCTTGAAATGGAAGGCGAGATGTAAAAAACAAAACAAAACATGGTAGATATCAGTGCTCTCAAAGCATGGCATTTTTCAAAGTTTTCAACATTTCTGCTTCCAAGAGGCAGTGCTGGATTTTTCAAAGATAACACACACTGGGGAGCATGTTACTTAGGTGTCAATGTAACAGCAATGGCCTATAATACCAAATAATCCCCTTGATATAGTTCTCAGTAAAGTATTAACTGGCCAGTGTGCTGTTCCCCCTTTCATGTTTTACCTACCATTCTATGTTCATTTTGGTACTCTGTTCTGGCCAGTTTTGAAAAGGAATATCAAGTATGTGCTTATCTGAAAAGACGCATTGTGTGTTAACATGCTACAACAAGGATCACCGATTATGGAGAACCACATTTGAGAGCCTCAGCATACCACACCCGAATTCTGTCCGTTCATGCTGACACTGTAAACTCAGAGTACTATATATCAGCAAACCTCTTTTTTTATAATCTCTTGGAGCTTCACTTCGTTTATTACTTGCTCAGAAATCCTGCTCAAGTTGCTATTTGCCTCTTTGTAAAAGATTGCTGAGCTATTATCAAGGGTAATATTATCCACCAAAGGTGGTTGCTAATTGACTTACTAACAACAACAAAAATTGTGAGGCTGGTTTTTTCACTCTCTCTGTAATTCTGCTTTGCTGCAATTTAACCTGGGACATTAAATCAGGTCATGCTAATTTTGTAAGGCAAGAACACCTCTTGCACACATCTTGTACAGAAGAAAGTGCCTGAAAACCTTTACAATCCAGCTTTTGCTTCGCTATGTCTGCATTTGATGAGTACTTTATACAGAGTACTTACTCCAATACTCTAGACAACCAATCTCATGCAGTTAGGAAGCAAGACATCCTATGATGTTTCCTGAAAAATGGTGAACTGGAAACAGCCATTGAATATCCCACGGCCTGTAACTGGGTTATTTGAAAGTTGTTTCCTCCTCAAACAAGCCACACCCTGAGTCTGGATAGGAAGATGAGCCATGCCCAGGCAGGGGCTGATGCAAATGGCACCCAGCACATGCAGCAGCTTCAATGAGTTACCATGGTGATCATGAGAATAGGGTGAACGTGTACATGTCTGTGTGCATGTATGTATGCAAAGACAGAGAGTTTGTACATAGATGTTTACAGTGTTGCATTTTATTTTTGCTTTATATTTTGGGGTTGCTGACTGCTCTGAGCACAAAGGCAGAACATAGATTTAATGAGACCTTCCTATTAGTGTCCAGGTTGAAAAGTTTTTGTAAGTGGAGGAAAAGCTGGTATTTTTAATTTGTTATAAAGATAATGCTGTTCATGTGCCACAAATACTGACCTGTGCGTATATTTACAGGTGGGTTAGTAAACATTTGGAAGACGTTCACCTCTTTTATAGACCTTTTGAGAAACCTAATATCAGTTCAGCTACAATGAAAGAAGTTAGTGGTCTGACCACAAGGTTTTCTACAAATGTCCACGGAGAAATTTCACTTGCACTAGTCTATTTTCCCCAGCTTCCACAGCTACAACATAAAATGGCCTGCATCTAAAATTGCACCATTTCCAAGTTATTTTTATTACCTGTGTTATCTTTCATGATATGTCCTTCTCCTCCCAACATTTGATTTAAGAGCAAACAAAACCCCAGGAAGGTGGTTATTTAAATCCCCTCAGGACAGTTGCTATTTCAATCCCTCATACTTCTCTATGCAGCATCGCAATTCACATGCTCTCAGCTTCTGCTTCATTAAGTGGGTGGTTTCATTTTTTTAAAAAAATGCATGAATGGTATTTTACATTTCCTTTAGCACACTACTATTGCATCTCAACATGAGCAAACTGCTTAGCAGGGGCTGTATTAGTTCAACACTGGTACAGTTTCTGCTAGTGAAAACTCCACCAAAAACTTCCCCATGCAGATATGACCCAATGGGCCCCTCACAGAGGATGCACCTTCTCTTTCTTTTGCATGTATTTATCCAAATCCACACTTGGCTCTGAAAAACAGCTCAAAATTGTATACCCTGAATGCAAATTTCTTTAACATTGTTTTCTTATTAAGCAGGTTCTAGCAGGTTCATCTGGGTTGTGCTATTCTTTAATGAAAGATGGGAGCAGGAAAAACTACAGGGACTCAGGGCCTAACTGATGGATGGATTGTTTTATTTAGGTTTAACCCACACAAATATTCCAAGTTTTCTGGGTAGTGTACAATGTATTTAAATATAAAATACAAGCAATAAAGTAATAAATGAAAGCAGCATGTAATAAAGCAAGATTAAATTCAGCAGCAAAGAACAGAAATACCCCAGCGCATAAAACCCAGGTAAATCCAGCTGCAAGAAAGGTGTAGTGTTCGAGAAGTACTAAAAATATTTCTTATATTTCCTACAAGAATACAGTGGTCTTCACCTGGCATCGAAAAGATTATAATGTAGGCATCAGGTGAGCCATTCTGTAGAGGGCATTCCATTAAACAGGGTGCCACCACTGAAAAGGCCCTCACTTCAGCCGGTGAGTGCAAACTGAGGAGGGCCACAGATGATGAGCTCAGTGTCTACGCACGTAAATCCTTCAAGAGATACAGGTCCAGGTAACCTGGTCTCACAGCACTGAGGATTGGTTCTGAAAACAGACAGAAAATCAATAAGCTCACAAAGCACTGTTGTAATGTAACTACATTGGCCAGCACCAGTTAGTGGTCCATGGTGCTACCAATGGCATCTAAAGGACTGATTCAGTCTACATAAACATGAGTGTCATCAACCACCTTAGGTTGCCATTGACTAGATCATCTCAAGTCATTCTTCTTCAGGAGGCAACTTGAAGAACTTACAAAGGACAATTCATGGCTATATAAAGTTCTTCTTCCTAGCCCTCCTGCCCAAGCCCTTTGTACTTCAATTTGAACAAAGCCAAGGGGGAAGGAGGGGACTCTGGTGATTTAGCTTCTTTTCTGATCACTCTACTGCCCTCAAGAAAACAAATATATATGAAGCAACAGGCCAGATATCAAGAAATGCTTCCTCACTGCCTGAGCAATATGACAGTGGCACCAGCTGCCTAGAGAGGTGGTGGGCTCTCCCACACTGGAGACATTCAAAAAGAAACTGGACAGCCACCTGAGTGGGATGCCGGAAATCGGTATCCTGCAACAGCAGGGGATGGACCCCATGGCCTCCATAGCCTCTTCCAACTCTACCATTCTATGATTCTATGAACAGAGTTAGGACTTTTATTTCATTGTACTACTATCCTGGGACTTAGTATAGGACTGTAAATTAAAAAGATTTAAATAAATGAATACATACATACATGCAAATGGCTGTTCCCATGCAACAAATGTGCAATGCACTGTATCAGCAGACTACTCCTTCAGTTTTAAATTGTTGATCAGAAGTTCATCCTAAAAAATTACCAAGGAGCTTGACAGAATGGGAAGGCTAGCAGAACAAGTTAAACCCCTTGGGGATTTTAATCATGCACTGTGGTTGCATTTCCTCTGTGCCTGACAGACAATCAGGCACAGAGGAATTGAGTGCTGCTGCCGCTTCCCTTTTCCACTTCCCTTTACCCGCCTCCCTTCAGTCCTCCTGCAGCATCCCAGTGCAGGAACACTGAAATGTCCTCTGAGCCACAGTGAGCCATTTAGCATCAAGCAAATCAAGGTGCTATCAAAACAACTCCAATATAAATTGTACAGAAGCACCAATCAGAGTTAGGTTATTTTTAAAAATTCCAAACTAAAAAATCACAATCCTCCAGAGTACCGTTAAACCCATGATTACAAAATGGAAAGAATATGGTTATGCCTCGAGAAGAGCATCCATCCAAACTCAGTAGCCATGGAGAGCCTTGGCTAGAGAAAAAACCAAGAGGCCAATAGTAACTCTGAAGAAGCTGGAGAGATCTGCAGCTAAGGAAACTGTCCATGGGATAATTATCACCTGGACATTTCACAGAACTGGAATTAAAGCAAGGGCAGAAAGAAGAAAGCCATTGATGAAGCAAACATATATCAGTGCCCATTTGCCAAAAAAAACAAAAACAGTTTTGCCAGGATCAGTGGGCAAACATTGCAAGATTCAGATGGACCAAGCTGATAAAAGACATGCCCAAGCTGATAAAAATATATGCACCTATAAGTACTGCCAAAGGTCCTTCTACCAAGTATTTGTTTCTACCAAGTAGTCTACTAAGTACTTAATAAATACTTCTGCAAACAACAAGTGACAGTTTGTTTCTGCTTACTTAATTTTTGTACCACAATAAGAAATATTTTCCACCTTCTCAGTGTTGGTATCTTGTGTACATCAAGTGGTAACAATGTCACTTAAATCTGTTTTGGTATTAAGTTGCAACAGAAATCAAAAGGTGGACAAATACAAATACTATTAACACCATCATTTCTGTTCATGCCTTGATGTTGGCTGGCTTAACCCTTACCTTCCAATGGAAATGGAAATGCCCCACTTACAGTGCTCATGCCTACTGAATGATGTCACTCAATTTTTAGCCCCTGTTTTGTGAACTAATCATGTAAAAGTTTGAATCTGAAAATGGAAGAAACAGCCATGTAAGTTAGTGTCTATCCCTTACTCATCTCCTTTCTGTATCCAACTAGTCAACTGAGATCATTTCTCTCCAGTGAGGGGGAGAGATTTTTCTTATTTCACAAGTATGAATATATTTAGACCTGGGTGCCACTGGGTGCCCCTGTGAGGATACTGGACAGGGAGTCCAAGCAAGAGGAGGCTGGGACAGCGTGGTGCAGTCTGGGCTGGCAGGTGGCTGAAGGGATATTTGAACTCGGGCAAATGACGGGGCCCCTACAGGCCTTGTCCCACTGCTGGCACTGTAGGAACCATAAGCTAAACAGTAAGGCATATGCAAACAACCAGAGTGAGGGTGTGATGCATAGCATGATGCCCCTCATACAGTTCCCAAGATGTACCTTGCTGATGTGCATGCACAATTTGTATTTACAGAATGAGAGCACAGACAAATAGAATCTGAAATAACATGGAGGAATCCATAAGTGGATGAGAAGATTTATGATTTCTGTTATTTAACTTAACTATTTCTGTTAAGTTCACCCGCTGATGACTGTCATCATGGACAGCTTTACATAAAAACGGATCTGGGGGTAAGCTAGGAGGTATAAGATTCTGTTTTGCTGACTAAGCCAAAAAGGAAATCTAAATCTTTCTCCTGCGTGCATTTCTATGCAGCATTAGTAGGGTTGTGATCTTTAATGCATCCTCCCAACCTGTTGCCTTCCGGGTGTATTGGACTACAAAGCCATCAACCCCTGGATGAACCCAGGATGATGGGAGTTGTAGCCAAATACACCTAGACGGCACCAGATTAGAGAAGTTTGGTTTAATCCATTAATTGTTTAGATTAATTGCCTTAAAAACTTTCAATTGATTAAAGTGTGTTCTCATTTAATTGAGCAATAGATAGCTATGTTGTAGCCTTTCAGCAGAATTGGTGATTACATGTAAAATCTGTCTGTTTTATGACATAAAACCACTTAGCATAATGATACCTGTAGTTCAGTATCTGGCATCATTTCAGATTGAATTTTTGTCCACTTACTGACTAAAAATGTCCACATTTCTCTACTTAATGCAGCTCTTACCAACTGCAGCAAGCAGATGGGCCATTTGTCTAAAATGGATAATGCCAATCTTCCATTTTGTGGAATGGATGTCTTGTACTGACTGGGTTTTTAAAGCAAACAAGTCTCAGAGTAGCAGGTGGAACCATTTTCTTAGTTTTTGATCATAAAAGCATTTTCAAATCAAGAACTAGTCAAGAATGGAATGGAGGCAGGACATATTTGTTCGCTGATTTTTTGGATCCGCAGTGTCCCAAACTGTATTAGCTGAGGCAGCCTGTCCTCTATCAGCTTTTGGGACATGATCTCGATGAGGACACTAGAATTGCTTGTCATGACTAATAAGTAATAAAATGTTTTCGGCCGATGCCATGGAGATGCCAACTCCTACAAGTGACAGGATGAGCATTTTATTCTCCCATTGGGAACATGGAAGGAGCTGCTTGTAATCAGCTTGCCTCAGACATTTCTACTAAAGGCATATTAATCACAGCCATATATATCCATTTCTAGATTGGGATACAAGCGGCGTGAGAAAGAGGTACTCAGCCAGGGCTGGCATGAGCCTGAGTTGCTTTCCATGTAGGGGAAGGAATGGGACTCCCTGAAAGGGAGGTGGGCAACACAGCATCTGTGAGGTCATGGGAAGGAGCAGACCTTAGTCTGTGGGACAATTTTACCCATAGACCCAAATATGTCACCTACTCCATGCTATTTAAAAGACAGTAAGATCACCACTACACAGAAATGGCAGCATTCTGAAAAACAACACGCACACCGCATTTTAGCGTTTCCCAGCTGGCCCATACTATCTGTTGAGAATCCTCTCCTGCAAGAACTTTCAGCAGTGGCATGTCTTTCTTTTGCAGACACACGCACATTTTGTGCCTTGGCACCTTCATTGCATCTGCTCAAGTTTTATGTTGACTTAAAAGAACAGAGAAGATATCCATGTACTGAACTGAACTGAAAAGGAGGGGGGGCTTCTAAACTAGTGCTTTCCTTTTCCTTTCCCTCTCTTGAGTACTTCATGCCATTGCTGAGCTGACTGGCGCAAGACTGCCTTCAGAAGAAACCATCCCTATTTCTGCACATTCATGCTAAGGGGCCACATGGCTTCCCTGAGCAAAGCTGAGCTGTGTGGATGCACAAACTGCCAGCACCAGAACGTGCAGACAAACTGCTCTTCACAGGCAGAGTCAAGTATCTAGAGAAGCTCAAGCTCACTTTGCATAATTAACCTAGATTTCACTGTCTGCGTGTACTGTGCAGATTGTGCCACTTTGCCTGTGCTTCCTTTGGCAAAGCAGCATCTGATCAATTAGATTTGCACGCACCACTGCCCTTTGTCACATTTCATTTCTTGCTGCTTTGTTTTGTTTGCCTCACATAGTCTCTTATGTGCCCTTGCATTGCTTTCTGCATGTTTGCAGCACGCATGCTCAAAAGAGAGAACAAGCATAATTGACAAGGGACTTTATGTGTTTAAGTTTATATTCCACTGAACATCTTTAAAGAATATAGCTCAGTGGTTCACAAAATCTTTCATAAATAAATATAAAAATATATAAAATTGCTAAAAGTAATATGAAATATGAATGAAAATATGAAAATCAATTTCAACAACCTGTAGTTACAAACAGATTGGGGAATGAACTTACTCAGGGAAGGCCTGGTTAAGAAAAGCGGTTTAACTGGCATCTAAAGCATAATACAGTTGCTGTCTCAAATATCAGGGGAGAGATCATTCCAGAAGTTGGGTCCCACCATGGAGAAATCACACTTCCTGGTTGCTGAGAGACAGAAGTCTGCTTCCTGTTCCAATATGTGGACAGTCCTACAAGTCTATGTATTGAGAAATACATTGCAGACTAGATACATATAAGTTGGTTTCCTCCTTGGGAGGTGACTAAGTGCATTAATATGCTATTTGAAATGCCCATTTTGTATGTTCTTTATACACAGTGGAGCAAATCTATATAATCTAGGTTCTTTTTGGACTTGAAGAACCAGATACTTTCTGTCATTTTCTTCATTACAATCATTTCCAGCTGAACTTCTCATTTGTGGTTCCACATTTTTACTCTATTTATGGTTATGGAAACCTTGTTGTGATTTCTGAAGTCAGTGGTCTGGAACAGTTCTTTTGCTGATTCAAATATTAACCACTATATAAGCCATTCTGTACAAATATGGTAGGAAAAATACTATAATTTGGGAATTAATAGTTGCACTGTGGGAAAGTAAACATTTCAAAAACCCACATTAGAACAAGTTCCACCCAAAAGTACTTGTGGTTAAGGCTCTCTGGAAAGAGATGTATAACAGAAGAACCATGCATGCTATAGTGTATTCCTTACTGAAAAGTATGGTGTGCCTTTGTAAATACAAATAGGCATTTGTAAATACAGCTTGAAGCTTACAGGGCCAGCATCAAGGGCAGGTATGGGTGGGCCTATGCCAAGAGCCCACATTCCAGCAGGGACACACTTCTGAAGATGTGAGAGATGAAGACAGAGTAGCAGTAAATGCCACTGCCTACCTGCTCCCCTGCCCACTACTATTAAGCCAGCAAGCAGTAGCAATGATGAGAAAACAGAGGAGGAGGAGAGGTAGCTGGTGACAGTGATGGTGAAGAAACAGACTCCCCAAGGAACCTCAAAAGCTGGAGCAACTACTGCTCCCTGGTTGCCACTTATAGCCCTCTCTGTCAATCCAAGGCAGTTTCGATTCTGTAAAGTGGCTCTCTAATATTTGGCAAGTATCCCAGCAGTGCCTTGACTTGCCCAGTACTGGTCACTGTTACCAGATGGGCTTCATGTCCCAACTTTGAAACAGGAGATGTGAAAATACAGATTTCTAGGAATTTGTATATCATGTTTCCTCATGAAGTTGATGACAAGTCTATTGAATTATACAAACCAGTTTATCAAAACAGTGCCTTGTTCTTTTTGATTTTAGCAAAAAGCACAGTACACATTGGAAAGCTCACTCCATCAGCAGGTGGGGTGGGGGAAACCAAGAAAACAAATTCCAAAACAAAGCTCATCCTAACCAGACTCATCCATTTCAAAGTTCTTCTTGATTTTGCCATTTTTGAAAAACTAAGGTTGCAACCTTATACTCCATTATCTGGAAGCAGGGAAAATTTAACTCAACAGGACTCACTTCCATATAGATGTGTATAGGATTGTACTGCAAAACTGTTTCTAGACTGAAACAGGTTTTTTTTTTTTTTTTTTTTTTTTTTTGCCTGCGGTGATTTATTGATTCCTTTCTCTCTCCTAACCACAAATATTTTTTTCTTTTAAAATAATTAATAATGTTTTGGAAATACTAATATTCCTAGCCTTAGAAATCTGTGTATGAAAGCATGGTGATATACTGAAACAGAAGGTCAAACTGCTGTATAATGAGTAGTCCGTTAAAATGGCAGTAAGTTATGCACTACTTCCTCTGTCACTTTTCAGCTACTTAGACATGCAAGTGCTGTCCTTCAGGCTGCCGACAGCTCATACTAGGCTCTCTTATTCATTCTTATCTTCTAAAGTACAGATATGGAATCCCTTTGCACGCAAGCACAAACAGGATATCGCAAAGGAACAATGGAGTTGTTTCTTAAACACCACCCCCTCCCCAATATTAAAAATAGATATGATAAAACCAGGAACTCCAGATAGTACAAATGGATCCCAAATGCATTTTAAGTTGCAGCCCACTATCAAAAATGTGTTTAGTTCAGCCACCAAAGACTTTATCTTCTGCAATTTGATAATTACTTGATTCATGTAGCAGTCTCGGATGGCAATAGATACGGACTAATCCACTCACTCATTAAATCCTATCTTTTCATGCAATATACAGTTTGGGCTTACAACAAAATGGAACTTCAGCAGTTCTTAGTCTGGTAGAATTAATACTAACAGAAATATTATATAACTAGGACAGTGTAAAGAAAATGAGGGGAGGAAGAGAGCAAAGAGACAAGTCATTTATATTTAAGATTCTTATTAAAATCAGACAAGAGTTTAATTTTGACTAGTGATATCAGCTGGACTAGAGTAGGCAGAAGGTCATTTTGGACTTCAGCTCCCAGCATTCTTGGCCACTGGTTATATTGGCAAGGCTTCTGGTAGTTAAAACCCCAGACATCTGGAGATCTAACTTCTGCCCACCCCTGACCTAGACACATTTATTATGGACTTTTGGTCACCCTGCTGTTCCACTTTCTTTGCCAGCCATATATATGCCAGGCAACTGACAGAGAGGGCAGGGCCAGCAACAGCCCATAGAGACCAATAAAAACAGAACTTATAAGCATTTGTGTCCTCATAATACAGTTTTTCACTTTTTGTAACAATACAGTGCATCATGTTTTGTATCTTATGAAATATGATCGTTACAGCTGTGTATTTTCCTTAAATAAGTATATCCACTAGTTGGTGTTTTCTCTGGTTTATTTATTCCCCTTATGGATCAATAAGTCATCATTCAAGCTGACTTTCAAAGTCAGTCCACAAAAATTATAAGACTGAGATTGTTTTGTACTGCTGAACGCTGGCAGAAGAGGACAGAGAGCATGGAGCAGTGGGCTTCCCCCATACAACTGCCTACTTGCCAATTCTGTGTGGGGGACAGAGAAAGCACCCCAGCCTCCTGTGCCAGCCAACTCACTCACTAGCATGACATTTCAAGAACTAGCCTAGGACAACCAGGTTAATACCGAAATACAAGACGGCTCTCAACTCTGTCTCACTTGTCTTCAGCCAGTCAACATTGTCGTCCAAAGATTACAGCATGCTGTGCCACAGGAAGGATATAATCACAATTCCTCTTCCTTTCCCCAGTACGCGACCCTTCTTCCAAGCATCTCACGTCTTCTTGTCATAAAGTCTGAAAGAAATCATATATCAGGTTCAGAAAACAACAAACTGAAGTTTGTCTGAAAGCCATTTTGAATTAATGTGATTTTCTTATAAGTAAACATGGAGAAATGAAAGATGTAAGTGGAATCAGTCCCACTGAATTTGATAGGTCTAGTTTTTGAATGTCCCACATTTATATGAGAGGCTCAATACAATTGGGTGGTATAGAAATGTAACAAATCAATAAATAAATTCTGGCTCGTTATTGTCCAATGAGCATCTTTGATATTTGTCATTCTGAAGTTCCTTGCTTGGCTTGATCTTGGTGGTAGCCTTTTATGGGTGTGAATCACAATACTGGACTCTGAATTTGTTCCCCCCAATAAAGTTTACCTGACCCACTTTTCCACTACCCATTCCAAAATTTATATCATGGAGTCCTTGCACATCCATTGCATCCTGCAACACAGGGCTTGCATGCCACACCTGCAAAAAAACTACTATATTCTTGCCATTTTCTGCACAGCACCAAGGAAATTCAAGCTACATCAGCAAAAATGGTTATGTGATCAGCATCATTCATTAAAGAGCAGATTACACAATTATCCAATGACAATGGCCAAAGAGTGGCTACCCCCACCAGTTGCACACAAGGGGGTTCCACTGACCTGCCCCAAGCCAGAAAGAAGCATTTCTGCTCATTTCAGAAATGCTAAATCCCTGTTGTGCAAGCAAGTGGGCACTGCGAGAAGAATGGAATTGAGGAGGCTGGCCACTCACCAAATGGAAGTGCTGGTGGGCCCTCCTTGAGGATGGGCAGTATTGGATGCTGAGCTTTGTTCACAAAGCGCTTGGAAAAATAAAGGCCCAAGCATCACTTTTCCAGCTGCAGAAATCTCTTCACTTCAAATAATGACACCCAAGTGAGTAGTAAGTAGGCCCCCAAACTGAAGTATGTTGATTAACATCCTTAATCAACCATTTCATAAGATTTCGTATAAAATAGCCAGAGAAAGGGAGACCCACCCCTTCATTTAAATAAATAAAAACATCAGCTTGCAAAGATTTCTTAGATGTTATTTGTAAGTCCTCGGAAGGTTTCAAGAGGAACAAAAGTTATTCTCAGGAAACAACTGACATTATACTCCACAAGGAGCGTGATTTGCTGAATTCCACACTGACATGCTTTTTCTATTGTGCTTGGCCCTGAACAGCAGCAAAGAGCACTAATTCCATCTAAATCTTTTCACAGTGAAAGGGCTGCCAACCACATTGGGGGAAAAATTAAGGTAGAGAAAGAGAGACATGAAAATACAGAGCACACATAAAGGAATGTTCCACTGAATTAATTCAGCAGTTCCTCTATACTGTTTACTGCAATCTGTAAATGGAGCATAGGAACTGCCAAGCTATGTAAAAACTCCCAGAATGTGAAAGAGGACTGATTGGAACAGTCCAATCTTGAGCCCATTAAAAAACAAATACTGAATTGTAAACTGGTCATTCAAATGATACTATATGGGGACAGTCATTATATTTGGCATTCAGCAACATATGCATTACCTAGCACAGTCAGGTGCTGCTGATCTCATGAGAATATTGTCTATGGAACTCAAGTTCACTTTTTAAAATTCTGTACAGTGTTATGCCTAGCACAGTCTTCAGCCATTAATTTTGCTGATTAGCATTATTCTTGTGTGTTAGCCTAAACAGATTGCAAGTTGCTTATAAGCAGGTGGTTGCCCTGGGGAATCACTCCTCACTGGTGAGCACCTCTTGGTTCTTTACTAGATATGGATGGATTTGCTCAAAGAACCACAGATGCAAGTTACAGCATTATTGATGCACACTATTAAAAGCACTGCCTACAATAAATAGTAGCCTTCCTAAATAACAAATCTACCATTAACAGACAAATAAATTGGATGTCACCTCACCAACATCCCAAACAAGTCCCAGCTTTTGAGGTGAAGAAGCTCCAAATTCAGGTGCATTAAGGGCTGGAAATCACGATCATGGTCTTCCAAAGCTTCTCAGCATATGGAGGGATGGGTGGAGGGATGGACCAAGGTCATGGGCCATGGGCCTGTGCTTTCATATCCTTTGTAAGGTGTTCCATGTGATAAAGATTGTTTACCTTTTCAGATGCAGGTTGAATGGGACTTTGCCAGTGTTTCTTTTTCCTTATCTGGTGTGTCTTTTTAGATTGTAAGGCTGTGGCCAGCAACTGTTTTGCAGAAACTTCTAGGGGAGACTCTTGGGCTAAAGCTCACCATAACAATACAAATAAATGAACAAATATGAGTGAACTTGCTAGGGGCTCTGTGATTATGCTTTGACTTGATAATGTGGTAATGTAGTAACAGACCTTAGTAACAGATGTTCAAGAGTGGTGCTGTCTTTGCCCAAAGGATTATATCTGTGGTTGTCATGTATGAAGGTAAGTGGCTATTTCTGACTAACACATGTTTGTCCATCCCTGTCAGGCCTAGTCCCAGCTGTGTAATCTCATAGCAAGCGACAGATTCAAAAAAAGTCTGAGGTTATTTAGAACCCTGGGATTCCAACAACCTGAGAGTCTTCCTGTGGGAGGTAAGGAGACCAAGGCTCAGCCCAGGAGGGACTCCAAGGGCCATGTCCAGGATTAAGATGTTAGCACAGAAGGACTGAGCAGATACACCTATGAAGTGGAGTTGATGTCCTGGACTGATCAGGAACTCAGAAAAGAACTCTCTCCCCAACCCACTCTGTGTTTAAAAGTCAGAAGAAAAACCACAGAGCTTTTGTGGGAACATATTCTTTACATTCATATATGGAAAGGTTCCTTGTCTAGATTGATCCTGAACCCTGATCTCTTGCCTGCCTGAATCCTGTCCTTTTGGAGACTCTGAAATGGCTCATATGCATATTGCTGGACCTAGAATTCAGTCTTCGACTCTTCAAGGATTATTCATCCTGGAATTTTCTCTTGACCTTTAATTCTCTTCTTTAAGGCCTCTTTTATTGAGTCTATAAACTCTGTGAGAAACTGAGGGCCTGGACTGTGTAGCTGACTTGCTACAATAAAACACAGTTTGTCATTTAATTAAACCTGTCTTGATCTGTGTGGGTTTTCAAGGAGCCAACAGCTGACAACAAGGGTCTTCTCTTTGACTTTCTGATGCAACTTAACTCATCCAATGTTTGCTAGTATTCCTGACTTTTACACAGGCAAATACTAGTAGCTGCTGCATTGTCCAGCGGCAGACTTCTACATAAAGTGCATTCCATGGGACAAAACAGATATCACTTTAAATCTGTGTCTAGCACTTACCTCTGTTTTTATTTCTACTCTATAGTGGGTACAGGGCTCAATCAGGACCCCGATATATGGGGTAAGGGGCTTGTAAGGTCTAGACTGGGTGTATAGTGGTTCAGAGCATGGGACTGGGACTCAGACCATCTGGGTTCTAGTCCTCACTCAGCCATGCAGCCAACTGGGTGACTTTGGGCCAGCCACAGACTCTCAGCCCAACCTACCTCACAGGGTTGTTGTTGTGGGGATAAGATTGAGAGCAGGAGGGGGCGATTGATGTCAGCCACTTTGAGTCCTTTGTAAGACAAAAGGCAGCATATAAATCTAATGAATAGATATGGATTAAAGAATATATGACAGGTTGATATTCCTAAGGAAAAATGCCATATATTTGTTCCCATTATGACTACCACCCTTTGGTTATCTTGCTTTTCTCAAAGTCTTCACAAAGTACAAACCACTGGCTGCTCTTGAATGTGGCAGACACAGCAAGCAAGCCAAGCAAGTCAATATTAGAGCGCCTTCCTAATTAACCGTCTCAAGACTTCGGTAGGGGATGGTCTAAAAAAGTTTTAAATAAATAAAATGGAAGACCCCATATTTTAGGCAATACTACAAAAGCTACAAGTAAGGTCCTATTTAGTTGTAAGAATGTTTTACCCTAAAGTCCTTCAGTGAACTCCCAGCCTAGATCTTACAAGCTCCTGCAGAAGATCATAGGTGATGTTTACATGATAAGGTGTTTAGACTGAGAGGAAGTATCATTATCACCTGGGAGCTCAAACTAATGTGAACTGTGCTCCTTCTGCCACCCCTGAACCATACAAAATCTGGCCTCCTGACTGTTTAAATATCATAATTCCAGCATTAATACTACCCCCATTTTTCAGGTCTTACTTTCATACCCAAAAAATGCAGAGGAGACAAGATGGTGTGTGCAGCATCCATAAAAGTGCTGCTTAACAAGAGTTCACATTGATGTGCAAAGGCTGGAACCATCCACTGCAATTTTCCCCCTCCCCACTCCCCACCCCCCGCCTAGGGCCAGCTGTTCTGAGAACATGAAGCTTCACTCCACCTGCTCTGATATTTGCTTTTAATTCTTTGTGCCTTCCAGCATACAGTGTGTTCTTTGCTTTTCTCTCCCTCCCTCAAACCTGAGCAATGGATTTTCTATGCTAATTTCTATAACAGCAGTTTCATGAATGCCACAAGAACCAGCAGCAGCGTACATCAGACATACACTTTGGAAGAAAGATCTCAAGGCCACTGGAAATGCCAAATCATTATATGCACTCCTTCGGCAGAAACCGATCTTGAGCAGAAAATGTGGAAAGAAAATTCTTTCATTTGAGATAAGAAAAAAATCCTGTTGCACTCACACCTTTTCTCCTAGTTTCCCACCATTTCTCCAGGGTGAGGTTATTCTCCAGGTTTCATTGCATCTGGAAGGAAGTCTTGTTGGCATTTTGTAGTACTTCCATTTATTTACATGTATCCAAGTTTAGGACAGGTAGATGCACAATTAATAGAGGAGAAGGCTATCAGTGGCTTCTAGTCCTGACAGCTATGTGAGTAGTAGTAATAGTATATTCTATACCACCCAAAAGCCAAAGTTCTCTGGAGGTATATGCTACAGTATGTCTTTGTATATCAGTTGCTGAAAACCTAACTGGAAGTCAGGGTGTGTTATTGCATCCAAGTCCTGTTTGTGGATTTTCCACAGGCAGCAGTTTGGCTACAGAATGATGCTCTAGCTGAACTTTGGTCTAATCTAGCATGACTCTTCTTACACTCCACCAGCCAGGGTCTGACCCGCAAACCGTCATTGACTTAGCTTCATCAGGCACCTTCAGACCATGCCTAGTACAAGGTATTACATTTGGCACCTGAAGCAAAATATTTGTCAAGGTCCTGCCTGGGAAGTGTTCAAAGCAAAATTGAGTTACTGCAATTCAACTTTGTAGTTATATTCCTATTTTAGAAATGAAAATAAAACAGAAGTTTCTCGTCTTCCCTGAGTTTAAACCCCATTATTTCTGAAGAAATATGTATAGAATGATGCTATATATCTACCTGAGAAATTACAACATGCATGTGATCAGATGTATAGGATTAGGATAATTATCATACAGATTGATCAAATAAACCCATTGCATGTTACCTTGACAATTCTAGCAGGGTTTGGTTTTGTTTGTAATAAAATTGTATAAAATTTCAAAGATATTGAACAATCTTTTTCTTGTCTAAATGAAATCTCATGTGTAGGATAAGAACTTATTTTGCTGCTGTTCCACATAAATATAGAGTTTACTGTTCTAATCATTTTACCAAGGCAATGCTACATTCTTTCTAAACAGTGAATAAATAAACACATTCTAAATTTGTGTGACAATTCTATCCAAATATGTATTATACACACTTTGTTTCTTTCCTTTTTTCTCAGTGTATTAGTCATTACTGGCAAGCTTATACTTTCTTTACACCTAGCAAAAGTAACAGTGCCAGGTTCTAATCTTAGCTATCCCAAGAAAACTGAATATCTCATCACCTAGAAAAGTATGGTCACTATATTCATGCTTCACATGGGAAGAACCAAACAATTACTAGTGGATCAGACCAAACAATTACTCCAGCATCCACTTTCAGTGTCAACCTGTTAACTGGTCAGATACTTTCTAGTTAAAGGCAACAGGGCTTTCTCTCTGTTCACCCCCTTCAAATTGGTATTCAGTGATTTGTCATCTCTGAACCTAGATGCTCCATTTAGCTATCATTACTAAAAGCATTAATAATCTCAATTTCTCTGTGGAGGCCTGGCATTCTCTAAGAGAATGAGATTATTTGATAACAGGTTAAAACCACTTTATTCACCCAAGATTTAAAGGTTTAAAATGAACTCATTGCAGCTGCTGTGGGTTTGCTTTGGGTCTGTTGGGTTTGTTGTGAGCATCCAGTGGGTATAATGTTGCTTTTATCTGATATGCTGGGATATATGCTGATATATTTTGGGATTTTATATGCTGTTGGTATATATTTGAATGCTGTGAACTGTCCAGGCAGCTTTCTTTGGTGAGGTGACATTGATGATATAAGGGAGATAAGACATTTTTTCAAAAGTATGAAAAAAAAAATCAGATAGTTTTTCATCCTATTTCAATGAGATTTTGCTCTAATGCTAAATTTATTTGAACGGTTATATCCAAAAATCATTAAAGATGCTGCCTTACAATCCTATCTTGAAACTTTGGTTCATTTTGATATTTTATCCCATATCAACTATCCTAACATTCTGCTTTCTGCTTTGTCCCTTTCTCGGTTTCTTTCTCATTCTTCTACTTGCAACTTTGCTGTAGGGATTGGTATGCATTTTTAAGGGCATCAATTTAATTTACACTATCCAGAACAACATACAGAAAAGCACAATGTTGGACTTTGGCTTAGATACTTCTCTTAATTCTGTGATGTAGTTAAAAGGGAAATATTTAGAGGGCGATGCATTCAGAAATGGATGTTTTAAGTTAAATATGTACTAAACTGCAAACCTTCAATGTTCCAGAGTGTTGAACAGTATGAAATGGACTTATGATTAAAGACCTGATTGAACTGGCACAGATTGGAAATAAACCAATCCATCCAACCCTAGAATATCAGTGAGGCTGAAGTTTGTTGAAGATTTCCAAGTTCTACCTAAGGAATGCACTTTGCTAACACAATTGCAACAATGAGAATATGCAAGAGCTTCACCCAAAATATTCATTCATATAAAAGGGTGCAAATGTGGAAATATCCTGCTCAAAAAGGAATCAGAAGAAAACGCTTGTGCATTCCTGCTCTCAACACATCTGATTGGTCTTCTTCCATCTTCAATATTGGTACATTCCTTCGTGCTTTACCCTTGCTCCCCTTTCTGAAACTCATTCAATTTAATCTTCTATTCAAGTATTTATAGTAAATAGTTGTTCCTTATCTATTTATTTAATCTTGAATGCTCCCTTCCATCTTTTGGTAATGTCAGGAGCAGGTCACACATACCCTTTCCCTCTCCAGCAGCCTTAGACAAAACCTGAGAAACAAAGAAACAGACAAACAGAGCGAGTCAGAAGGGGTCTCCTGGGCCATCTAGTCTGACCCCTGGCTCCAGCCGGCTCTGCTCACAACATGCCCACCATGTGCATGTCCAGCCTATCTTTGAACACCCTCACCGATGGGCCTCAGCAACCTCTCATGGAAGCACATTCCACACCCTCGGAGAAGCACAGTCCTTTATTAGAGCTTAACAAGTTACCAAACATCAATCCAAGTAACATTTTCCTTGAGTTGTGGGAGAATCATCTGCCCATGTGAAGAACTGCTTCCAAAGTGAAGCATCCCTTCCCTTCCTCACCTTCAGAAAGACTTTGACTTGACCCTCAGGGTGGCTCCTGCTGCTTGAAAGCTAAACTATGGGAATGCAGGACACTCTTAACAGTCCTGCTTGGTCTTTCTGTCATCTCCTTACAGTGTCAAATAACTCCCCTTCAATCCCCCTCTCCCAGTTCTGAAATGTCTCCCTCCTTTGGGCTAGTTCTCAGGCTCTGCCTGAGTATCTTCACCAGGTAACCTTGAAACTAAAAGTCATTTCCCCCCTCCTTCACCCAGTCTGAGCACTCTGTGACGTGAAAAAGGTGGGCCCCCTCCCTATAAGTACCTTATTCACTTGAGCTTTAAGTAGACCAGATTCTATCCTTGAAGGCAAAGATGCAGCAGCACCATATTATTCACAAGCAATTATAGCCCTGAAAGCAAGAGTGTCATGAATATAAGATGCCCAGCAGTGCCAGATTTATATATGGGCTGCATGGATTGCAGCCCAGGGCCTCATAATCTGGGGTGGCTCAGCCTCCTGCCAATTTTTTAAAATTACCATTAATTTTATTTGTAACATAAAAATCAGGGGTGTACCTAGGCAAAAGATCATTTTCTACGCTAAAAAGGATGAAGAATGATCTACAGTCAACAATGTACTGAAACTGGTTGCCTGATCTAAGCATTGTCTGCACAGAAAATGATAAACTGTAACTTACTGATTTTAATGATATAATTGATAAATTTGCATCCAAAAAAGCTCAACAGTTCTGAGTTTGTATATAGTACAATGTTATAAGATAGCTATGATTCCCTATGAATGTTTTGTTGGAACATTCGTCATTAATGCCATACTTTTATGAACTTATTAAAGGTTATAAATTTATAAACAATCTTTCTGCAGTTCTAAAAATTTGGCAATGTTTTACTTTCATTGAATAGATGAAGAAGAGAATGAGGTTTTTTTTCTCATGATCAAATGCTATTAAGTTTGGGCCTCCCAAGGTCTCCTAGTCCCAGGCCTCCAGATGTTTTAATCTGGTGCTAATGTTCAGCCTTTCCCTGTACTGGCACCAACAAACAACAAGCAACCATTGACAGACCTCTCTGAATCCAGTACAATTTATAAAGTAAATATTGCTAAACATTTCTGACCTCATTTGAAGGGAATTGTTGAAGTGAAATAATTCGAAATGTTAGAAAATCAAGGATTATAAAATCTGATGTGCTCAAAATACAGGCAAAATAAGTAGTTAAAATATTTGGACTCTGAAATATTTCTGGAATATTCTCAGCTTTTGTGAAATCAAATTTTGTCAGCAGATTTGCTTTGACTGAATTTGAATGTACAACTCATGAATTTTGTAGAAGATAAAACAAACAACCCTACCCACTGTTTTGAGGTTGATTCAATATTTTATACTTCACATTAATTGCTTATGAGACGTTCTCTACTCTTCTTGCATGAAATCTGTCGAAAATCTGCTGATGAATAACAATGTTCTGAAATCAACTTGGAAATTATTTGTCTTGTTTATTCCTCTAAATTCATTTACTTGCTCAGAATTAAGCACTGGCAGAGCTTAGTATGATTTTTAAACATATTGGTATCCTTTCTTAAGATTGAGATGACAATTTGTGTGTGTGTGTGTAAGTGTATACACACACACACACACACACACACGAGAGAGAGCGAGAGAGAGGCACCATTTCTTCAATGTCAAGTCATCCTCACAAAGGACATGTGGAGGACTTGGTCATTCTGGTTTTGCCTCTCAACGATGTATTAATAACTTTTCTGCATTTTACCATCAAAATATTGGGCCCTTTATAAACAGAGGCATCCTGCTACGCATGCTTGCGCAGCAATCTGCTCTTCAAAATGAAATGAAGAACATGTTTCTTGTTAGGTCTGAGCAAAATATGGCAAGGTGTAGAGTGAATATGTCAAGTTGTGAAGTCATAATGCATATCCTGAAAGTCAGGACCAATAAAGGCAGGCTGTCTTTCTAACACGCTCTTGTGCTGTACGAGTGTCAAAAGCTACTGAGATATCTAATAAAAGAAGACAGGACATTTCCTAGGCAAAGAGATGCAGCTAATTAAATTGTCGGATAACACACGTCTGTGTTGTGTGAGGCAGATCACACTTGCATATATAATCTAGCCATGGCCTGAACCTTATTAGAGCTAGAATTCTTAATGTTGGAGCATTACATTGAATTACTTCCAAACTAGATGGAAGGTCCGACTATTTCTATTTTCTATTGCACATTAAATGCTGTCTACATAACTGAGTTCTGGAGCAATTAAGTCTAATGTATCTAAAATAGTAAAACTGATTATGTCCCATACAAAATAGTCTCACGATAGCCAGAAAAAAAAAAGCTTTGAATGACAGTGCAGAAGAGATCTATGATATTACACTCAGATATGAACAACTCTAACGTTAGTTTTCACACACACTGTTTCCTATATTAATGATCTGTGTATGCAAGGCCATACGTACAAAAGTGCATATAGTCATATGGTTTTCCCAGTTGCAATGTATGGCTGTGAAAGTTGGACCATAAGGAAGGCTGAGTGCCGAAGAATTGAGGCCTTTGAATTGTGGTGCTGGAGGAGACTCCTGTGAGTCCCCTGGACTGCAAGGCAATCAAACCGGTCAGTCCTAGAGGAGATCAACCCTGACTGCTCTTTAGAAGGCCAGATCCTGAAGATGAAACTCACATACTTTGGCCGCCTAATGAGAAGGAAAGACTCACTGGGGAAGAGCCTAATGCTGGGAACAGTAGAGGGCAAAAGAAGAAGGGGACGGCAGAGAATGAGGTGGCTGGATGGAGTCACTGAAGCAGTTAGTGTGAGCTTGAGTGGACTCCAGGGGATGGTGGAGGACAGGAGGGCCTGGACGAATGTTGTCCATGGGGTCGCGATGGGTGCAACTTTGTGACTAGCAACAACAACAACATGCAAAGCCAGTGCACCTTTGGCTAATGGAAGCAAGGGTTTCAGATAGCAGGAAGAAGTCTTGGCAAGCCTCATCACAAAAACCTTCTGTACCAAATCAAACAATTGCTCTGTCTGATTCAGTATAGCCTACACTGGCAGGCAGTAGCTTGCCAGTCCTACCTAGTGTTGCCAGGGATTGTAGTGGAGACTTTTTGCAGGTGAAACCTGCATGTCATCATAGAGATTGGACCCTGCTATTTATCTATTTCTAATATTATGTTCTGCATCTCTGTACACTCACTTTTGGATTCTTCTCTCCGGTCCTTGATTCCGCAAGACTAAGTCTTTATTTTTAGGGTTGAAACCCTACAACACCTGGGAGAAAGTTAAAAAACAGTCCAAAATGTTTTAAAGATTTCACTTGTCTCCCATCACATATACTTTCAGCCCTGCTCTTTGTCTCTAGGTTGGATTCATACAGCATATATCTTCACTGCCTTCCATACTGATTAAGGCTCTATTGGCTAAGGTAATATGAGAAATCTAAACCCAGAAATTCAGTTTGGCTCCTTAACTGTCAACTTCCCCCATTCTCTAATGGCAAGACTGGGGCTTTCTTTGGTAGTGAAGTCTCTCAGAATGAAGCAGCCAGGTGTTGAAGGTTGACAGGCCCTCTGTCTCAGTCATGAATGGTCTTGTGGGTCCATGTGCTCCCCTGAGACCATCCAGGTCATCAGTGGCAATGTTAGACTGGGACTCCCTCTCTGGATCAAACAGTCTTTTGAGTCTGAGTGCTCTCTTGGTATTGGCCAGGCCCTCAGTATTGATCAGATGAAGGCTCTCATGTTGTCCCGTGTGGTGAAGGTGGCCATCTTCTTCCCCCAGTTTGTGTACTTTCTTCACCATGCAGTCAGGCATTTGGAATCCACAGCTTCCAGGACCCTGGTCCTCAGTCAATCAGCCCTGATTCCAGGCCTATTTTGTGATGGCCTGGCAATGGGGGCATGAATCAGTGAGGTGTCCCTTGCCCAAACAGAAAGGCAGAGATGAGGAGGGAATTTACTTACACAACAGACACACTTTCTCCAGGGTGCCTTTGATGCCACCACAGTGTAGAGCAAAGAATGGAGAAAGGACTGACAGAAGGATGCAAAAGATCAGAGAGAAAGTGAGTAGGAAAGTTTTGGGTTGTTGTTGTTTTTTTAAAGTGAAAATGAAGTCCATGGAAAGTTAGTAGGTGAGTAAGGACCCAAAGAGTAGAAAGTTGTAGAGATAAAAAGGTAACAAACGCTGGAAAAATGCTCAAGCGGCAGAGAGAAGCATTTCCCGATCTAGACATGAAGACAGTCAAAAAGGAAATGAGGGAATGGGTTGGAGCCCTTCCCATGGATGCAGCGAACAGGAAGAGGATAGGATCCTACCCAAACTAATGCTTAGCTGTAGAGTCTTCCTTACAGCAGGCTCCATGTAGGCACAGAGCCTGTATGTATGATGCACAGAAACCACAAAGAAGAATTACATGGAACCGCAGTGGATTTATTGTGATCCAGGAATCTGCTCATGAAGTAATTCCAAAAAAGGAGAGGTACTGCCTGCAAGCCAACCCTCTGACTTTCTTTAACATTCTAGACTAAGAGGCCAACTTTGTGCATTTAGTGATACGAAGAAAACACTTTGCACCTATGCAAACGCAATTTCTTTGCACAATTGCTTCATCTGTTCCAGAGTAGAGTCCTGTCACTGAAAAAGAGATTTGGGACTTTAAAGTCCTGAAGTAGTCTTTGTGAAAAATGTATGTAAGAACCTCATCTTGTATTGCTGCTCTGACCAATGCTTGTTATGTTGCAACAAGTGAAACTGTGTGTGCGTGCGCATGTGCACACACACACACACACAGATATGACATTTTAGTAATGCCAGGCACCAGCCCCCTAAATCATCACTAATCTCTTTTATTCTTTTGGGCAGGGATCATAGAGGTCTGCTGCCAAGTGTTGGAACTTCTTTCAGGACCAGCATCTGGCTTGTTGGCATGTCCCTCAGAATTATGCTGTGTGACTTGCAAGGACTTCGGCTTGCATCGCTAGTGTCTGCATCCAACTAACATTATACAGAAACATTGTTGATCTTTGCTCAGACCCGGTGGTCCTGCCAACACAGGTGTTCTGTGTCCCAGGGCAAACACCGGGAGATGAGGCAGTGCTTTGCCAATGCTTGCTTCTTCCTTTCCTTTCAGCTCTTTCGTTGAAACAGCCGGCTGCCTCTGCCATTCATCTCAGCCTCACTTGGGACTTCAGCAGTTCTAAAATAGAACCAGCATGCCAGGCTGTTATTCATTGTGGTCGGATGCTCTTAAAAATTGCCTCACACACCCAAGCCTGTTTTTAAGCATCCTCATTAGTACCACAAGAATGGAAGACATGCAGTGGTTGTCGGAATGACCTACCATAGTCATTTCCTGATGAAGTTACTTGTGCATGGGCATTATTCTCAGCAGATTGTTTTACAGTGATTTCAAAGAGATGCACAAGTGTCCACATGCACAGAAGCTGTAAATGCTCATCAGGACATACATGAGACTAGATCAGGTGCAAACATGCTGGAACTGAATAACCATGTGCACATCTCTAGCTTTGCTCTTGAATAACATTTCAGCGGGTAGATCCTGTGAGAGGCGCATGGAGTGGGCTTTATCGGGATCCCTGTTTACATGGAGAGATAAGTAGAACACCTCTTCATATTTTAGGATTGCATAAGGCAGGGATGAACTTTCTAGACATTGACTAGCATGTAAGGGGCTGTGGATTGTGGGGGCCAGCATGCATCACTATCCTCCAACCCAGTTTTAACTCTCATGTAAATGTCTGAACAGGGCTTTATGTGAAGTATGTTCTGTTGAGACCCAAGGAGCTTGCAGCCAAGCAGTGTCAAGGCCTCATTTCAAGGGTTAGAACACTGCAACAGGGTTGTCTTATTGGTGGGAGATTCAGGACAGATAAAGGGTAGAACTCCCACAGTCCATAGTTAAACTGCGGGAATTTCTACCCAAAGATGTAGTGTTGGACACCTTGCACTAAATTCATGGAGGCAAAGGCTATCAATCTGTACTAGTCGTGATCACCATATACCTCCAGTAGCTTTTGTAAAAAAAGTTGCTGGGGAACATGAGTAGAAAGATGTCATTGTGCTCATGACCCTCTGATGACCTTCTCAGAGAAAACTGAGGACAGAAGCTGGACTAGATCAGTCTTTGTTCTGATCTAGGAAAGATCTTAAAATTCTTACACTTATTATGGAGAAACTTAGAAGGCTTGCTGAACATAGTAAGACTTAACTTCTGAGTAAATATGCATAAGATTTTGTGGTTATTCCACTATTATAACATTTTCTTAAAAGATATAATGTAACAAAAATAATTGAACTGAGTTTAAGTGTGGATGCTCAAAGATATAATATTGATTTTTTTAAAATCTAATTTTTGCTTGATTCATAATAATGGAAGCATATTTTCAAAAGGCTCCCATTGTCTCCAAGATATAGAAGTTGCATATTTACTTGACATGTGGGGGCATCATTTCCCGAAGTAAGTCATAGATCAGTACATCAATTATTACTAGCTGTAGTGAGCTGGTCCCATCCCTCTTTCCTTCTGGTTATCAGACTCAAGGCAAGTGTAGTCCTTTTATTGAAACTTAACAGCTTATACAACAGAAAGAACTCTAAATGGCCTTCTACCAAATTTGTGGGAGAAAGTGTCTGCCCATGTAAAGAAGTAAATCCCTACTGGAAACTTCCCCTCTGTCCCTTCCTTTCAATAAAGCTTCTGACTCCAGCCTCAGGGTGGGTCCTGCTGGAGTGCAAAACAGCAGGACAGCTAAAGGGACCGCTCATTTCTCACATCACCTCCTTACTGTGTCTTGCATCTGCTCCCCTCCCATCCTGATAACAATTCTTCCCCTTCCAAAGCAGTCTGATTCTCATGCTTTGCCTGAGAACCTTCACTATGTGACCTTGAAACTTCAAAGTCCTTGCCCCACCCCTCGTCCCCACATGGGGCAAATATGTGAATTGGCAATTGAAGTTCAGACTCTGCCTGTTTCTTGGTCAAGCTACAGGAAGGCTCAGCCTTTGGGAAGGGAAAGCCAGTAAGCTCCTCTCTTTCAACTGATATTTCTAACAAACAAGCAGCCACTGACTAACCTGCAGGGAAGATGGAAGGTGATTCCTTTTCACCAAAGCATCTTGGGACCCCATTAACCAAGCTTCCAGCCCCTACAGTATGCATTTTTTTTAAATAAAGAGTAACAACTATCTGCCTTTTTGAAAGATTTGGCCAGTGTGGGCTGCCCTGTATCCTTGTTAGCCATATCTCCTCCAAAGATAGTGTCTGATTTGTTCAGGCTGCTGATACTCAAAATGCAATTTTCAAAAAATGGTTTAGAGGTTCAGTCTTGCCATTACCTTTTGTCAGCTGCATTGGTAAGCAAAAGCAAGGAGGATGCTGGCAGATGTTCTAATAGGCTCAGGGGCAGGGATGGGCCTTTCTGAGTCTCTCAGCCCCTGGCAGCTACCCACCACTCAACCACACCAGACCCTGACTCTGGCTCTCTATGAAATGGCTTTCACCAAAATCACACTGGGGAGATAGATAGATATATATATCATAAAGAAAAGTTAACTTTTCAATGAATCACCATCAATATTTTCACAGGGGACATAGGTCCATACTCCTGCAGGAAGATAGTTGATTTTTGAAAAATACAAATTTCTCAAAAATTGTAAACATTTATTAATATTTTTAGGGAAAATATCTCCTAATAAGGGAAGCAAAATTATTAGTCACATAAATAAATTGAGGATGAACTGGTATTTTTCCAATCTGAGAGCACAGAATTTCTACTATTTACCTAGGTAAGTTTCTGTAAGATTGTTGAAGACTCTTTCTTTAGAAAATTGAAATCTACAGCAAGTAGGAGATATCTTCAGTGGAATACACATTCTGACTCATTTCTTGTTGACTGATTATTGCAGAACCTGCAACTTTCATAATTAGTGACAGCTGGATTCACTGGAGCCTAATAAAAGCCAATTAACAGAAAGTAGCTGAAAGTTTGTTTTTTCCTTCCCTCTGGGTCAAGAAAGAAGAGAAACCACTTTTTCTTCTTTCCCTCTTTAGATAGGTTTTTGTGCATATGCTTGCTACAAAGAAAAAGCAACCGAAATAAAACCCTGAGATGTGCTGTCTTTAAGGAAAAGAGACATGTATAGAGACTTAATCTAGCCCAAGTTATGCTAGATCAGAAACACAGCATTTTTACATCACTGTTATAAGCAGATTGCACAGAAATGTGATGGGTCAGGCACAGAGAAATATGAATTATCATTTTCATGAATGTAGCCCAAATAGTTAGTTATAACTCATTAGTGGTGAAAATGTTGGAAACAATGTGGCACTGAAATCAAAACTAGTTACTTCTCATTCAAGTAGAGGAACTAGGAAATGTGAAGTGATTAATAACTAAATTCTGTAGATGGATTCCCTTGGGAACCACTGTTCTAAAAAGTTAACAAGGATGTTTTCTAATAATGATACTGTGGTCCCTCTGAGGAATGTTGCTTTTGATGCCAAGTCCACCTTCACAGGCATGGCTTATACCTATGCTGATGATTATGGATCTATTACAACATTTGCCTAAGCCTATGTAAGCTGCAAGTAAACTTTTCTCCAGGTCTTTGAGTGCAAAGATGAAAGGAGCAGCCTACAGGGTAGGGGTATCAATGGTTGGTACCAATGTTGATTGCCTTTGCTCTCTGCAGAGCTGCTCTTAACTCAGAAGGACCATATATCTAAAAGGTTTCCAGATAGTTTGAGAGAACTCTTTCAGGCCAGCTGCCCTATCCAATGCCAGTTGACTCCAGCAATAAGAAATTATTTTGGATGATAGTTGGCAGAATTCAGTCAGCCTATGAGTCACTGAAAGCATGAAGGAGATGATGAGGCAGCAAAGACAGTGTCTGAAATGTAGGCAGAGAAAACCTAGGGTGAATCCAATCATAAATAATGTAGAACTCTTACATTATTACACAGCAGGAAAGACAATCTTCTCTTCCGCCATTGCATTGGCACCATGTCATCCAGATGAGCTTTTCTAATAAATGTTTGTTGACAATGGCACCAGTGGGCACCCTGCACAATGGAACCACAATGCTTGTAGTGGCAGGACAGTTTTCTGCCCAAACGTGAAGAGGCTGCTCCCTACGAATATTCCTTCCCAGAGAAAGTGAGGGACAGTGCCTTTGCTGGCAGATTTACTGAAAGTCTCTGCTCTTTCCATTTAAGACTGAAAGATGAGTGTGAATAAATTCTTATAAAAATATGTTTTTCATTGTAAACAGTTGTCAGTATAGATAGCATGTATGGTATCAACACATCTCAGGATCAAGCAGCCACTTCTCCTTGCCTGCACCAAATCCAAGTGGTCAAGAAATGTGAACCTGTCATTCATGTAAACAGAAACAAGAATAAACAAACAGATAAAGTTCTTAATACATCTCCGTTCTCCAACGAAAGAAGAGGGACCCTGTGGTGTGCCCTTCCCAGGCAGCACTGCACTGTACGCTAGATATGAAGAGGCGGGTCCACAGCTCACCTGCCAGTCTGCTTCCATTGTGGTGAGGTTGAATTTTCATTTCAGTTGGAATCATTATGAAGTTGCATGTTTACATATCTATTACTGCAAATCTGTGCCCATTTTCTCCTTTTCTTGGTGATGCATTTCCTCTTTTTTTACAATGCACACTGTACTAATAATGCAGACATTCTACTCATTGTTGCTGATCAAATCTCACACTGCTGGTCCTTCCCTTCATTGCTCGGCTTCAGGATGGAATGCCTACTCTGCAATGTGGCAGTACTAAATGTGTGTGATGCCGTTGCCGCCACCTCATAATCTAGAATTTCTTCAATGTTTAAGAGCATTCTTTTTCTCATTCCCCCAACTGAGATTCACCCAATTGTTCCATTTAAATTAGTTATTAAGAATTTCCTTTTGAAGCAAGGTTTTTTTTTTTTTTTTATGCTTTGAGGGTGATGATGATTAGCTGGCCTGATTTTTCTGATGTGAAGATGGTGATTTTGATTTAATTTCATTTTTCCCTTTATGTATTCTTTTTTGAAGGAATATTGTTTTTGACTTTAAGAATTCATCTGAGTTGAAAGATAGATTCTAAATGGTTAAACAAATCAATATGTATTTACGTGTGTGTGTGTGTGTGTGTGTGTGTGTGTGTGCATACAAAACCAGGAGTCATTTCAGGTTAGTTATTTGGTCATATCTGAAACTGTGCGCCTGGGGCTTGCAGCAGGTAGTTATAACATGAGCACTTACTTACTAGGGAGTAAGTCCTTTGGGACCTACCTCTGAGCTGGCATGCCTTGAATTGTGCTGCACAGGTTCAGTCCACACACCAGTGAAGTAAATGGTGATACTAATATGCCACAATTCTTTAAGGTGCCACAGGACTCTGATGTTTCTGCCATAGCCTAATCTGGCTACCACTCTGCATAAGTTCTTTTTTATCTTAGCACCAGTCATAAGACTTGTGATTCCACAGCAGATGCTGTTCAGGATAATCATGTTGTTTTATCTATTTAAAAATATTTATAGGCTGTTGCTCATGAAATATATTGCATAAAAATAAAACATAACAGAATTTCATTAGAGAATAAATTAGAAAAGGAACACAGGAAGAAATGAAGCTGAAGATGTAGCAGTCAGATTCATTGTAAAGGCCTACTGAAAGAACATGGATAACTAAAGGGATGGCCAACTTTTGTATTCTCCAGCGCAATTTTATCTTCTACATAGTTGCGCAAGGATCAGAACACCACCTAGGCTTTTGCATTCAAAGCAAAGTGGGAATGTAAACATTAAAGTTGAATCTCTCTCACACAAACACCGTTTGTGGGGGGAAATTCCATATGACTGAACAACCCCGCCTTGAGGAAAAATTGGTGATGTGGTTATGAGACAGACATCTTTGCTTTATAATACACACATCAATGAGAAAAGCTACAACAGACTATGAACACACACACACGCACAACTGAGATACAGTAATGAGATGCTACTGTACCTTAAGCTCTTCACAGGCAAAGGTGAGGAACCTCCTTCAATGTAAGGCCCAGGTTCTACTCCAGAGAAAATCTCTGGAGCTGCATTTCAGTGCAGGGTGGAGCTGAAGGCAAAGGGTGAGGGGGTTCAAAATGCCAAAAGTTGTGTTAAATCATTGTGTTAAAGCTCTTTCTATCAGCTTCTTTGCCTTAGGAGAAACATTTTACAATAGAAGAACTGCATGAAAGCAGGGAAACCACCAAATGGTTGGTAGTTGGGCCAGTAGGAGGGGACATTGTTCTCTGGAAGTCTCTGGAGGACCAGATTGTGATTTCAAGAGGACTGGATGCAGCCCCAAATAAACTGTTCTCCAAATAACCTCTTCTGTCTCCTATCTCGTCACAGCTGGGGATATATTTGTACAGTATATACTTTTTCATATTTTCTGCATTAAATTCTATTTTTTTCATTATGTCACTTTGGAAGGAATTTCCTTTTGTTCAGGTATATCAGAATTGACTGTTTTTGCTTTTACTTTGAAAGGTATTAAAGGGAAATTTCCTTGAAAACCATAATGAAGAAACTGAAATGTGCACACCAGGTATGCATGAAGAGAAGAGGACAGCCCATATACAACTTCGTGCTTTGAAACAATTCCATGCATGCATTTCCCTTACATGGAAATGAAGCACCAAGTTTCCATCTGTTCACACTTCAGTTTCACTAGCACAGAAACTGATGGGTGAAACAGATTATATACTGTATCTTTATAGCATAAGCTGCTTCCAGTACTTCCAGACATGGGGCTCCTATTGCTAACAAAAAGGGAATAATAGTCAGCAATTCCACCTTTTCCTCCTTAGCAGACCTTTTTTTTCCCTTGTAAGAGGAAAGCTGTGCAAATACATGAGAGGGCTACAGACGGATGATACCAACATCTAGACCTCTCATAAAATTCCCTGCTGTTGCACAACAAAAGACTCATCCAGAAGCACCTTTTGAATACTGCTGAATTCATAATAGTATAACACAGCTTACTTTTACTTGCTTTTAATCTTTGTGGTCACTGTGATCTTATCAGCAAAGCATGTTACTTTAGATTTTGGAATCAAACATAACATTGACTTCCAGAGCTACTAGAGGTTAGACTAATGCTAGAGTTGCACACTTGGATGCTAAAAGTGAAAATGCTCAGCTGGCTTGTTTACAGATATGGCAGCTTCATAGTATTGCTTTCATGTGCAGAAACATTATCTATTACCAGCACTAGAAAAATTCTACATTTCCTTCCAGCAAGATTTCATTGATGGGATGGAGCCACATTTTCACAGAAAGAACTCTGTATCTGCAAAATATTCCAGAACATCACAGATTAGGAGGATGAAGATATATATATATATATATATATATATATATATATATATAGAGAGAGAGAGAGAGAGAGAGAGAGAGAGAGAGAGAGAGACACTCCCCACTGGGATGTAATGAAAATGTAGACACGTGTTCATATTTATAAAAATATATTTTATTTATATCTGTTCTGGTTGCATCACATAATTTTCTTAATAGTGTTTATATAAAAGGGAGGATGCTCTCAAACTTCATTTCCAATGGAGATAATAGGTGAGCTTGCACAACATGACAACCCATCCTAGGAAGAAACTGTGTAGTGTGGATTGTTCATGAAACAATCCACTGTGTGCCAGCTGACCAGGCTCACTGAAGGTAGTTCCTGCCTCTTCCTCCCCCCCCCACCCCCAGTCCTCCCACAGGTATCCCAGGGTGCTCTGCAGCTGGAACTATCTTGTCTTCTTACCTTCTCTCCCTGTGACACTTGATAGCTTCCACAACACCCTTCTGTGGGGGAGATTGCTGCTGATTTTTGCAATTCCCAAAGTGCCAGTGTTAGCCCCTCCAAAGTAGTCCAAAATCAGGTTGACTGGGACACATGCATGTACATATGCGTAGCAGTGGTATTACTACATCTTTCTTTATCAAGAAGAACTCATTTTTAAAGGAAGCCTGAGTTTTGACAGCCTGAGCTCCCTTCCTGTGCTGGCTGCAAAAAACCCCACCAACCCACTTTTCCCCTTGATTTGTTTATTTTATTAAAAGCTTTTCTATCCCGCCCCCTAAAAACTTTTCCAGAGATCAACTTTCACAGTTTCCAAAGCCACTGGCAGCCCCTTCAGACCAGTACATTCGAGCAACTGTCACTGGTTCACCACCTTTAGAAAAAACGGGTTGGTAGAAGACCAGAGCTGTGACAGTTCATCTCAAGTGCTGCTTGGGCCCATGGTAGAGCAGCTATTACTAGTGGTGGTCTGAGTGCGTTCAGCTCTTTCTGAGTGGCTCACTGACAACTATCTGGTACCCATTAAGGGCTCAGTCCCCCATGTTTGAATGACACAGCAACCCATCATCAGTACAATAACCTGTAGAACAAGCCATGGATTGGCAGGATGGTTTGTTGCCCCAAAACCAGCCACCCTGCTGGAAGAAATCCAAGTTTGGATGACAGGTCAACCCACTACGGCTAATTAACCCCAATGGCTTGCCAGGTCAAACACACACAAGCAATATAACAGAATATATATGGGGAACTGTAACATTGTAGATTACCATCTCTGCAGTCTTTCAACTGCACTTTTATCTGCTGGTTGTTATGTAAGCATTTATTGTTTTTCTGGCTTAATTTTATACACTACCTGGAAATGATTGATAAAAGGCAGATATAAAGACTTCCATGAAAGAAAATATCTAAACATTTTAGTACAGTTTCAGGCAGGAAACAAGGAAAATGATTGATTGAATAGTGCTATTTTGATTATCTACATGAGAAATAATCAGTGTTACAATTAAATTGTAATTATCAGAATATCATACCTTACAAAAATTCTCCTTGAGAAAACTAGATAGAAGGCATTTGCTTATTTGGAAAATTGTTTATTTGTTCAGATTTTGATTGTCTGTGAAGAATTCACTTCATAAAGTACAAACCACATGTGGTGGAAAGTTGAAAATGAGCATTCTCAAAATCTGCTCCCAGGCATCCATGCGAAGAGAGATCTGTATCCTATGTCCTGCCAATGCCAGGCAAAGACAATTTTTATTCCTACAGACCTTAAACCCGTAGGTACATGTGGAACCATTGTAAATATGTTGCAGTTAGTTTACTGCTTAAAAGAAAAAAATAGATCACATCTAATCAATGCATCACATAAAGTCATGTTGAATAGAGAAATTTTTAAACTTTAAATTTAAAAATGAGACTATAAAACAAACCATGTAAAAAGATAGCACATAGTAACAATGCAAATTAATGTCCTATAATGATTTTCTTTTGCATTCCAGTACCCTGTGCAGCAGCTCCATTCCTTTGAAAACACATTTTTACTCAGTAGTCCTCATTTCATAAGGTTAATTCCATTAGGACACCCATATCCCATAATTTGTTACCATTTATTTATTTATATACTACTTTTCATTTTTAAGAATCCCAAAGCTGTTCACAAAGTAAAATCATGATGACATACAATAAAACCCAATTAATAAAACCATGACAAAACAATTAAATTTCACATTAAAAATAGCCAAGGATAGCCGACAATGCTTAATGGGCAAGAAATTCCCTGGGTTAACAGACGTATTTATAGCTGACAGCGGAAATACTCCATGCTAAGAGTCTGCTGAATCTCATCTGGGAGATCATTGCCATGGGGGACACCACATTGGAGAAAATCCTACACCACACCATGACCAAGTGTGCATCAGTAGGTTGGCTGGAGAAGGTTAATCAACACCACCCCCACCCATACAGAAGGAAGTGTTCTTGTACAGAATATGGTTGTGAGTGGTTTGGACCTTATAAACCCACAATACCTTGTGCATGGCTTGGTAGCTTATTAGCAGCCAATGCCGAGCTCTCAGCACAGGTCCCATCTGTGTGCTGTAGGATGTTCTAGTGAGCAGGCCAGCTGCCACAATCTGCAATAAGTGTAACTTTTGATCAGATTTCATGCAGAGCCCACATAAATTATGCCATAGGCAAATTTGAGAATGTGTCAGATCTACCACATCCAAATCCTTCCAAGTCCTTAGACAGGTGTGCAGCATGAGGAGAAATTTAGTCAGGAGCTGGAACTGACATAAATGTTTTTCCTCTGCTTGCATTTTTTAAAGAAGAAAGAAAAGCCAATGAGATGGTGAGGAAGAAACCCCTGCCAGGCTCTCACCAGAAGGTTTTTTGGATGCTGCAGAGGTCTGATAACAGATCTCTCTACACAGACAGAATTGTATTTGTATTTGACTGCTATTCACTGCCATGAGTGCCATTTTGTGGAAAATCAGAGTACACATTTAACAAGGAAACAAACATTAACTGTTTGAAACAGGTTAGCAACCTCAGTCAGGCAAAGAAAATCAGCACACAGAAACTGAATGGCCTCCTACATACAGATTGGCTTGCTGGATGCAAATACTGAGTGCTCAAAAGAGTATTTCAAAATGAGTAACACTCCTCAAGGGAACTGCACATCTAGAGCTTTTGTACATGGAGGTGTTAACTGGCTGTTACCTGGCTGCACCTACTCACAGTTTCACCCCAGAATTTAGATTTTAGCACTATCCAAAGAGTTTCCTTTTCTGCTATGTAACTTCTAGAAAGGATTGTGGTATCACCCTAATACACAGGAGACAAAATGTTTTCTTCCACTTTTTTGATTAAATAGTGTATTTTTCCTAGTCTCAAAAAATCTCACCAAAAGTTCCTCTTAGGCACAGAAGCCTAACAGGAGAGTCACAGAATCGTCTGAAGAATGCAAAAAACAACTATGAGTGGGGAATGATAGCTGCAGTGATACATGCCTTGCACAAAGAAGCCCCCAATTTCAAAGTACTATTCCCTGCTACTCAGGGCTGGAGAAACCAATTCCAGGTGACCTCTTTCCTCTAGACATGCCACAGAGGTTGGCGTTGTTACAGCAATACAACCAGCATCTGTTCAGCACAGCACTGATTCTGAGAGGTGGCAACCACTGCTGTGTGTAAAAGTTCTGTGGATCAAGGCCAGGAAGTCTGGGAGGGAAAATTGCAGTAAACTTTCACAGTAACTTTGATAGAAACAAGGTGGCAGGTGTCACATTAAATAAATTTTAAGCTGGAGTAGCGATCTATGATGGGGCTTCATTAAAACTATGAACAAATTGAAGCCTGTAGGGTGATGCGGCTAACCTTGATTTATTTTTATAATGCTGTCAAGAGATTTCAGTGCCTGTCTGCAGCACAATGAAATCAAAGATTACACCATGTGCAGTCTATTTTTGGCATGGCATACAAATATCGGTTTGACAAATATTTAGTTATACAATAACATAGGAGGCTTGAGTCTGGGAAACTAGACTGATGTGAAGGAACAAATTGTATTTCATTTTGAACTTCCCCCACAGGCCCAGAGAGACCTGTATGCATGAGGCTGATGTGCTTCTAACCGCATCCTATGGTTGACACAGTCATTACACTGATGTCCTTTGCTGATGCATTTCGCTCGGGGCTTGCTGGTATTTATAAGTACGGAGAAATGGATGGGTGCTATTCCAGCAAACGCAAACATCTAAACCACTGTTTCCCTAACCACGGAAGCCTAGGAAAACCCCTGTCCCCCCACAAAAATTAGCCCAGTGATACAAGCTGTGCTACACGAGGTTCCCTGGCTCCATCTGTGGTGATTTCTGTAACCATACCAAGTGTTTCAAGGCACATTTCTAGGAAGGTCAAATGGAAGTTCCAGTCACACTGCCAGTGTATAAGGAGCTGTCCCGTTTGCTCCCTTCTGAAGCCCTGGAAACGTTTGCTGGCTTCTCTGATATACTGCTCAGGTCTAAGGGCGGTTCTAATCCCTGCCACATTTTTCATGGCTGGCCTTCTCCTCTGAACCCTCTGCCCAGTCACTTGTATAGTATGGTTCCAAGCAGAAGCCAATCACTTCCCTGCTCTCTGCTGTCCCCCTGCCTCCTGCCCAACCTGCAGCCTTCAGGTTCACTCTCACTGCTGGGACTTACATCTGGGGTGCCATGACAGAAGCCACCAGATTTAAAGACTGGGAGACGCTTTCAGTATACCTTAGTGTCTCCCTACTTGTTCCTGTCTGTTTTATTGCATTGCTATACTTGCTCTAATTCTCCAAGCTGTAAAGATGCAGCACTTACCTGGATTTGATTCCATTTGTAAGGAAGTCCCTGGAAGCTTATACTATTTTCTAATATTTTCATTTATTTACAAATATGCAGGTTAAGCCCAGGTGGAAGCAAGCTATACACACTGACAACCAAATCTCTGCCCCTGATCAGATGGGGGGGGAGGATACCCCCAAACTCCCCAATGAGCCCCAAACTGTTTTCTGTTTTTATATGCCACTAAAAATTCAGCCTGTCCACTTTGTTTCCATTCAGACCACTTGATTACAGCATTGTTAGCTGGAGATTTTGAATAATTTCATTTAATAAACCCAAGTTACCAACTAGTTTGTTATGGCCAAAACCAAGAAAGGGTTTTTAGGATGTTTCTAGGTAAGGCTTCAGGCACTGATTGATTCCAATACAAGGGCCATTCACCCAATTCTTGCATTCTGAAGAATGCTGCTCCTGTGCATGCTAGCCCCACACCCAGTATCCCCACACTCCTCTATTCCGTGGCCTTACCACAGTGAACGGCAAGGTCTGGTGTAGGGTTCAGCACATGTTCCGCCCAAGTAGAACCTCCATTCAGAACTCCCTGAGCCATGCAGTGAGGCGGGATCAGGGCCCTGCACACACTTGGACATTGGCGGCAGGACCAGCCCCTCATGGGGTCTTCAGAAAAGGATAGATCTCCTGGCAATGACTAGTAAGGGAGGATCTGGTCGTCCTTCTGTTTCCTGTCGGAATTGTTCCAGTCTTAGAACATTACCGTCACTCCGCACTCCTTGCCTGAGAGGACATGACTTCCAGTGGGGGTTGAGCACTGGCCTTGCTGCCGGGTGATGATGGAGGTTGTAGTCTAATGCATCTGGAGGGTGCTCAGTTGGAAAAGGCTGCCTGGACATGTCTCTCATGCCTCTAGGAGAGTCCGTGTGGCAAAGTAGTTAGCATGCTGAACTGCAGCTAGGATGACTCAGGTTCTAGGCCCCACTTAGCCAGGAAGCTTGCTGGGCAAGTTTGGGCCGGTCACTCACTCTTAGCTCAACTTACCTGACAAGGTTGCTGTGAGGGTAAAATGGAGAGGATTGTACAGTGGCCCTGGGTTCCTTTTCTCCTGGGAAGAAAAAAGGCAGGATATAAACATATATGAATACATACATACATACATACATACATACATGACAAATGGTTTATAGGACATTGTGAGACATCTGATGGTGCAGTTTACTGACCATCACACATCTATGCAAGGATTGCTTTCTACAGTGTAATGCAAAGTGCTTCACTCTCTCCAAAGTACTATTAAGTTGTTCTTCATCGCAGCCTTTTCTCCAATCTAACTGATACCTCCAAAAGGAAATCAAGGAACACTCTGATCCCATTTTGCCATCACTGTGAGACAAATAGCTTGTCCAAGTCAACATATTTTCTCAGCTTGATTTTAGTAAATAGGAAGTTAGAACCTAGCAGATTGAATGAAAAGTTGCCAATAGTTATACATCCATACAAAATCTTTAAAGTCATAGGTATGTAGAGAGAGAAATTAAATCTCTTGAATGCAAAAGAATCAGATGCTGAATGCCTAAATCTTAAAATAATGGAGGACTACTTTAGAGACTGTCTTCTGGCAGTAAGTATAAATCAACTGTGATATTAAATCTATATGGCAAAGGGTCAGCATGTAAGTCCCATCACATATTGATTGCTGCAAGTCCATACTACCTATGCTTTCATTAGTATTTTATGTGCTTTAATATAGCCACAAGGTGTAAGAAGGAGCTACAGCATATGTACATTTTAGTGTCTGGTTTTATTTTTCAAGTTCTTTATTAATTTGCCTCCCACAAATTTAAGAGAAATATGAAAGCAGGAAAGAACAAGACAGATTTAGTAAGAAAGGAATAACGTTGGCAGTAAAATAACCTGGCTATGGAAGGACAAAATCAATAGCAAAAATGTACATTAAATAACTACTCTGTTTCATTGATGTTGATGTTTCCAGTACTAGTAAAACCAAGAACCTTTCCCAGTACCTTTAAAAACTCCTTTCTAGCTTCTACTTTAGTGTGCCACACCAACTATATCAAAATAGTGACACAGGCAACCCCACTGGGTGCAATACGAGTTACAGCTAAGAAAATGTGCATAGGACTACACAGTTAGGCAGGAAAAAATTCTAATCCAAACCAGAATAATTTTCATTCCTGAGGATGATTCTTGGCATTGGGATATCAATAAGACAGCACTGCAAGGGTGAGATTTTCTATTTCATTGCATCTGTGATTCAGGAGTGAGCTATGTGAATGATACACTATCTCTCCCCTATAGGAAGGGCCACATTATCACAGGTGGGTTCAACTCCCATGGCAGAGATGTGAAAGTCCTCTTCTCCACAAAATCCCCCAAATATACACAGAGAGTGCACACATCCGCATGTTTTTTCCTCAACCATTCTGGTGAGGTAGTTTTCCTTTTTCTTTATAACTGCCTTTTAGATAGTGTTTTAAATATATCATGTTGCCCACTGGGTCCATGATCCAAGGATGTTCTTTCTCTTGCTCTAGATAGATTGATAGCTAGAATGTATGTGTGCGTAATGGGAAAAGGAATACACATAAGTAGCTAAGTTTCAAGTGGCCACTGAAAAGGCAAGCTGCTTTTTAAATTAGCATAGATGCTCTCTTCAGGGTTTCAGAAAAAGTGGGGTAGGCAGGTGGAGGGAAAATTAGTAGTAGGCATGCATACATACAGTACCAAATACTGTTGCATAGAAGGCATCAGGTGATGCAATCCAAAGAGACATTTGCCTATGGTTTGGAAGCCAATGTAATTTAGCAGTAAAGTGTATTGGGGAACATAAAATTCCCTGAGTAACCAAGTTACACACTAACTTTCAAGCCTGTGTTGCAATGAAAACTCTAAGTACGATAGCTTGAACTCTTTAGAGAAAGGGTGGGATGTACTGTAATAATGAAATAATTTTGAAAGAGGATTCTGTTGGTGGGACATAGTTTAGACAGTGATCTTGTATAATATTTAAGTCCTGCTTCGCAATCTCATGGCACTCGATTTAAACACACACACACGTACTCATTGGCATGGCCTTAAATTCTTCCGTTTGCTCATACTCTAAAAGGGTGACCTTCTATTTTGTGGTATGAGTTGGCTAGAAAAATAACAAGGGTTTACAAGTACTAGATGAAAAACATATAGTACCTTTGGTCTGATTTTTATTTTACAGGAACAGTAAGTTTAATGTCAAAGACCATGTATCTGACTACTGGCATGAGTGATCACAGCAGCAATAAAATATCTGCAGTGACCACTATAAATTATTGCATCTGAGAAACAGATGCTTTTAATTGTGGAGATCTTGTCCTGTTAAGAAAGGTTATTTGATGATTCAAAATTCCCGCATTCATGTTTTAATTTGTACTAGAATGATATGTATTAATTTTTAGGAAATGCAAATTTAAATAATTTTTAATATCTAATTTTAAAAGGAGGATTCTTCTCCACTGTCCAAGATGTTTTTTCTTCAGCAACAAAAATGCATACAATAATTAAAACCAAATTTGGAAGCCAGCATTGATCTCAGCAGATTTTTATCTATGTCCACACATTTCTATCCAGTTTCACAATTTCCAATATTTAGAAACAAGAAAGTAGAAGCAAATAAAAATTCTGATCCATACTTCTTCCACATTTGGCCACTGAAATTCTCAAAGTCTTATTTTGTGATATTGATGTACAAGAATACAGCTGTAAGCAATTTCTGATACTTTAGAAGCATTCTGGTTTAAAGAAATTAGTGGTTTAAATAATTTTATCTGGGTGTTTAAACTGATGTCATCTTAAAAATTATATTTCAGTATAATTTTAAAACATATCAATATAACTGAAAATGAAAGAGTAGCCACAGGAAAATAGCCTCCATTTCTTAACTCATTTAGCAGTATCCAATTTGCAAACACACTGTGTCCACCAGCTTGCATTGAACCCCCAGCCAAAGCCACCATAGCCCAACAGGAAGTTAGTGTTATCTAGATCCAGCACAGAAACAAGCTGAAATGCTCGTTGTTGAATGGGATAGGTTATGCTTCCGTCTGTGAGCTATGCTGACCTGATCTGCTCTGGAAATGAACATTTGGGTACATTTCCAGTTCTTTCAGGAAGTGCTAGCTTCCCATTGCACCAATGGTGGACTCCGCTGGCCCATGGGATATCTGTTTACATGGGTGACACGTCAAGCAACTATGGGACACGGTTGCAACTATGGGAGCCACAGTGGCCATCTCCATGTATCACCCAATCCACACTGACTTTTTCCCATGTGTTCATCTACTTGCATGCACATAACTCATTGATGGAAACACATGGAAGTTTCATGTAAGGACTGGCACTTTGTGGCAGCAGAGTTGCTCTGCAGAGGTAAACGGAAAGGCACTTCTTCCCAGAAATTGGCCAGAGGAGAAAAGGGGAAAGACATTTAGGCTCAAGTCAATGATCAGGCAGATGAAGAAGAGTGGCTGGGATGTCCCCTACACCGACCTCATATGACCTAAGAAAAACATTTTATTAAAAAGTCACTTTGAATTATTTATATATATATATATATATATATATAGAGAGAGAGAGAGAGAGAGAGAGAGAGAGAATATTTATGTAACCTACTCAGAACCTTTGGAAGTGCATTGTTCACTCTCCCAACATTCATTCATTCATTTAAAGCTTTTCTAACCTGTCCACCACTGACATCTAAAGATGGCTTACCAAAAAAAAAAAAAAAAAAAAAATTTAAAAAACCAGTTAAAATAACAGATTACTTTGCATCAGTGCTTTTTTTGTCATAGACTGCACTGGAACAGAGTTCCGGCACCTTTTTTCGACAGATTTTCCAAGTTTTAAAAGTAACTTTTGAAGAGTTGATGTTTGGTCCACATGGATTTGAATCGCCCTGTCAAGCATAGCAGGTTGGCAGCAAAATCATTAAAACAGTGCATGTGGGCTGCTTGTGTGTTGAATACGATGCATGCATACTTCGTCCACGCTGGTTGTGATGGCGCTGCTCGGCTTGTGGCTGGTCGTGTGGTCGCGCACTGAGAGCTTACTGCAGGCGGCGACCATTATGTTTCATTACACAACTGACGTGTGTGGGTGTGTGTACAGTGATTGACTACGTGCAAAAGGTAAATAATTTCATGAGTTCCGGCACCATTTTTCTTACAAAAAAAAGCACTGCTTTGCATGGATATTTAATTTACAAATTGACCAGCTTTTAACTAATAGAACCCAAAATTTCTTGTTGAAACATGTAACACTTAATAACAGAAGGGTAAATTTTTTGTTTTAATTTGTTTTTGATAAGAATTTACTAACATTTGCAATTTTCTTTGCATATGGAATGGAAAGACCTTGACATGCTAATGAATGTTTTGGGAAAAGCCAAAATAGAAAGCTTTATAGATCTAGGCCAGGGCTTTGAGTGCTTGGCTCATCTAAGTCTGGCTTTAAATTTCTGTGTAGTCAAGAATGTTTGCAATACTGAATTAGTGTTGCCACTTCTCTCTTTCTCTGGCCATTTCCCCTTCTTACCTTTCATACCTATATGGCAGGTAGAACAACAGGGTGCTCCCGAAGCTGGAAATAGCTGTGATTAGAATTCACAAATATTTACAAAGGTCTTCATAATCAAGAGGAAGACAAGCTGGGATTTTTAAAGTTAGAAAGCTAAATGGATTCATTGAACCCTGCATTAATAGAAATATGTTATTAAAGTGATTTATATAAGATTACTGAATGATCATCTAAATGATTGTGGATCATAACGATCATCCAGAGAACAAAGATCCACTGGGAAGTTGCTGCCAGGTTGCACATAATGGCAAGAAAGAGACTGAACAGCCCCCATAGATCAGCCAGAGAAGGAACAGCTGCATGAGTTTGTTTCATCCATCCCAGAAGGAATCCACAGCTCACTGGAACTACAGCCTCTGGCTTCATCCACTGGTAAGAGAGCCAAGAGCCACAGGGAAGTTCCACCTCCTGCTTCTCAGGAAGATCATTACAGCAAGAGGGACACCAACTTGCCCCCATAAATCTACCAGAGAAGAAACAACTGCCAGGAGTTTGTTTTCCCTTTTCCTGGAAGAAAGAATATCTGTAAGAACTCTGAAACTAAGAATGGTGCCCAGGTGTTGCCTTCCTCCTCCTCCTTCAAAACTTCTTTTCCTTTTCTGTCATATTTTGTAGTTTGTAAGCCTGAAGTCAAGGTGTTTTTAAGCCACTTTGGGAGTCCTTTTGGTTGAAGAGAGGGTTATAAATACTGTAAATAAGTGAGAATGCCAATAAGAAGTGGCTTGGGGAGAATTATGGACATGTCAGGTTAATCCTTGCACAAGGAAAAGACGCACACAGGGAAATGGGGGTGATGGGCCCATAGGGTAACATTCTACAATTTAGAGATAGGTGGCCAGGTGCACAGAGCTGGTACCAAAGCAGGCAGGATTCCAAAACTCTGAAGGAGGTTATGGGAAAGCGAATAGCCACTGTCATTCAGGTCAAATGTAAGGCAGCCTTCAGTTATATCCTTTGGCACAAGGCAGCGTAAGCCCTAATCTAAACATCAGCTCTGCAAAAGACTATTGTATATGCCACATTGATGGAAAGACTTCCTTATTCTAGAAAATGCTGCCTACCAGCACCTGGGCTCTTACAATATATACTGCCTTCTGGTGACAGTGGAGCACTTTAAATTAATTCTCTTATTTTTAGAGAACTGAAATGGTACAGAAGCACAATGAAAATTATTCTGACACTCAGTCCCATATTGTCATTGTCAAAGTGACTTTGCTTTTTTGCAAAAGA
>NW_025335941.1:8386219-8537326 GCF_004798865.1 Varanus komodoensis | reverse complement strand
TCTTTTGCAAAAGAAGATGTTCCGAGCAGAACAAAAACAAACAAACATCACTCCTAGCAATGCTTATTTATTTATTTATTCATCCATCCATTCATTATTTCATTTCTATATCATCCATCAGCCAAAAAGGCTCTCTGGAATATAGAATTAGTCATTTTAAAAGTATAGTAATTTCCTTTCTTGTTACAAGGCTTTATAATCCAGGCCCAATATAAGTGAATGGCACTTCAAGATAATAGTAAATAATATGTAGCAGAAATGATACTTTACTCTCTTTCTTTCAATTTAGTCAGTTTAGCAAAAGCTGCTCTTTCAGGCATATGGGACTGTTTCAGAAGAAACAGTGCCTGTTTCAGAAGAAACTTTCACCCTCTAATAAATGTTGGCAATGTGAGATGGCAGAAACATCATTAGTGCACATAATGTGGAATGCCCAGTGGTGGCCCCCTTCCAGAGACAAGGTATTAGGCACATCAGCTTTGTCATAAATACAACATTCCTGTTTAAAGATGCCAATGTATTTGAGAATTACTTTCCCACATCCTGGAAACTATCCTCTGGCCACCACAAGTGGACTATACAAGCCCTCCTGAAGACAAATCATCTCAGCCACGCAATGGACTGAAGACCTCACAAGATCAGTATCCTCCGAGAGAATATACTGCTGATGACATCATCTCAGCACTCATTCCAGCATTCAGGCAGCCTACCTCTACCTATATTAGTGGTGAACAGGACCTTTGTATATTTGTGTGTACATGTGTGAATATACACACACACACACACGTATATATCATTCCTGAACACCCTCATGTGAGGGTGTCCAAGGATAGGCTGGACATGTACATGGTAGACATGTCGTGAGCGGAGCCAGCTGGAGACAGGGGTCAGACTAAATGGCTCAGGAGACTCCTTCTGACTCTCTCTGTTTCTGTTTCTATGTATTGTTAGTAATACTTTCAAGACCAATGTATGTCTGATCATTACTGTGCAGCTATATGTTTTATAAGATAACTTACTCTCACAAAGCTACATGTGTCTTCCCTTAGTCACTCAGACTCTGACTACCCTTACTTGAGAAACATGGCCTTATAGAAACTAAAACTTGTGAAAAACTAGGAACTTTTCAACTATTTTTGGGAAGAAACAGCTGTGCATCTCAAGTAGTCCCTGGCACCTTGCTTATGTTCTAGCCTTTTCTGTCATCATTTCTTCATGAAAAGTTAATTAATATTAGGGTTTATCATGATTTTAGTTGTATTTTTATCATTATTGTACACTACTTAGAGAAAAACATTTTATGAGGAGTTTAATAACTTTTAAAATAGAAGCATTTACAAAGAAAATATAGCACCTCCAATTGTGTAGCTTTTTATTTTATCGAATATGCAATATGAAATCTCTTGCAAAGAATTTTCCCATATGCATGTGAACATTACATTTCAGAGTTTACTGTACAATGTATGGAGATGTCTTTCATTTGCTTTATTGACTAATTCCTTATTGTCAAAGTGCAGCCATTAGTGAACTTCATTTATACTTAGTGAGGGTATAAAACAATATTAATATATTTATCATCTTTCTGCTTGTGTTATGATTTATTGTTCTGTAGGAGGAGAAAAGGAAATGCAAAAAGAATGAGAAATCACAAAAGTAAAGCAAATAATAAAAAACTTAACATGACGTGCCATCCCATCAGTATAGATGCTAGCCATCCCATTAAAAGTGCCATTTTCCTGTCTGCAATTCTCTCTTTCAATTAAAAAAGATTAGTTTGGGAGGATATGGAGATACAAAATATTCAGAAATTTTGAAGATTTAAGGAAAAAATAAAATGGGCATAGACTGAAATATATGCAATATTTACTTTCTTATCAGAGTTAATGTACTTTACTGATTTGTCATTAAATGAAATATTTATAGCTTATTTATCACTCAGAGTTGTACTGTTTGGCATATTTATAGGGTAATCCTATGCATAAACAACCAAGAGTCTTATGGCACCAATAAGACTAAGACTTTTCTTATGGCATAAGCTTTTGAAGACAATAATCCAGTTAGGGCACAATCTTATGGCCAACTGATATTGTCTGGAGAGTTAGGCTTAATTGGAGCCACCTTAGCCAGCATGAAACTTATTGTTCTACCTGCCTCCTGAAGTTGCAACTGGGCCTCAGAGAGGACTAAAAGGGCCATGCTAGGAGGCAAGGTGGGAAAGAGGCTATGCTAGTTCCTTTTGGTGCCTCAGCCTCCCTCATCTCCTCCTCCGTGCTAAATCTAGACCATGGAAAAAAGCCATCTAGAGAAACTACATAGAGTGAAGCACAAGGATTGTAGAGGTCGTTCCACTGCACCTTGCTCCATGCATTGGATGCACATGAAGGGCAAAATCTTATGCATGTCTAGACAGAAAGAATCCTATAACCAGCTCTCTAGGGAGGTGGGAGTTGTAGGACATTTTTCTGTTCAAGCATACATTGTGCTCTTAGCCACAAAAGTTTATGCCATAATATATTTCTTCATTTTTAAGGGGACATAAAGCAGCAATTTGTGCTGCAATAGTCTAGCATAATTACCCCTCTGGAAATGCTATGCCTGTTTTCCTAGAACTAAGGTCCATATAAAGTATAAATGCATTACTTTTGTACAAAAATAAGAGTGAATATACCCAGTATAAAGCAAGCATGGGCAGCAAACTGCAAAGGCAACTCAAGATTAAAAAGTCATCGGAACTTACATAAGAACCTAAGAATAGCCATGCTAGATCACACCAAAGGTCCATCTAGTCCCGAATTCTGTACACATGGTGGCAAGCCAGCTGCCCACAAGATCCCTCAAGCAGGATGGGTGCAAGACCTCCTCGTACCCAAGCCCCTCGGCGACTGGTGTACACAGGTATGACACCTCGGCTAAAGGAGGTAGCACACAGCCAGTCAGGCTGGTAGCCACTGATAGCCTCCTTCCTCATTCATCTATTCAGTCCTGATTTAAAGCCATCCAGCTTGGCAGCCAGCACCACTTCCATGGCAGCAAATCCCATAGTTTAACTAAATGCTGTATGAGGAAGTACTTCCTTTTCTCTGTCCTAAACCAAACACCAATCGGCCTCATGGGATGAGCCAAGGTTCAAGTATTATGGGAGAAGGAGAAAAATGTCTCCCTCTCTACTCTCTCCACATCATGCTTTATTTTAAATACTTCTATCATGTCTCCCCTGGCTTGATTTTTCTCTAAGCTGAACTGGCCTAGTCCCCTGATCATTTTTGTTTCCCTTCTCTGTACTTTTTAAAGTCAATAATGCCCTTTTTCAGGTAAGGTGACCAGAACTGAAGACAATATTCCAAGTGCAGTTGCACCAAATAATTGTATAAGAGAAGTAAGATTTGGCAGTTCTATTTTCTCTTCCATTTCTAATTATGCCTAGCATAATTGCTGCCTTCTTCACAGCAGCTGAGCACTGGGCCAACATCTTAATCGAGCTGTCTACCACTACCCCAAGTTCCATTTCTTACTCAGTCGCTGCTACTTCAGATCCCATCAGTGAATACTTGAAGTTGGGGTTTTTTGCCCCAACGTGCATTACTCTACACTTGCTTAGATGAACGGCATTGGCCATTTTGTTGCCCATCCTCCCAGCTTGGAGAGATTCCTCTGGAGCTCCTCACAATCCCTTTTAGTTTTAGCTACCCTAAAAAGTTTAGTGTCATCAGCAAACTTGGCCACTTCACTACTTACTCCTAATTCTAGATCATTCATAAATAAATTGAAAAGGATTGGTCCTAATACAGAACCCCGTGAGACTTCATTGTGACATCTCCTCATTTGGAGAAATTGCCATTTATTCCCACCCTCTGCCTTCTGTTAGTGATCTGTAGGAGGACCTTTCCCACACACACTTTTATCCCATGTCTTCTTAGTTTGCTCAGGAGCCTTTGGTGAGGGATTTTGTCAAAAGCTTTTTGGAAGTCCAAGTAAACAATGTCTACTGTATTGCCCCTATCTACATGTTTATTGACACCCGCAAAGAACTCCAGTAGGTTAGTGAGACAAGGCTTCCCCTTGCTGAGGCCATGCTGGCTTTCTTTTCAGCAAGTCTTGTTCCTCTATGTCCTTATTGGTTTTACCTTTAACAATGCTTTAATAAAACATTGGTATTACATTGGCCATTCTCCAGTCTTCTGGTACAAAGGCTAATATTAGGAACATGTAAAATTTTGGTAAGAAGGTCAGCAATTTCATGCATGAGTTCTTTGATAACTCTAACATGGATACAATCTGGACCAAGTGACTTGCTCACTTTCAGTTTGTCATGCATGTAGTACTACACAGTGGTAGGAGACATTATAGGAGGTTGCATATATCAGTTTGAATTCAAGGTGCTTTTATCATCTGATGGTGGTTTCCAGGCAGAAAGCTTTAGTGCTAATAATCAGTAACTGTTGTGCAGCTCTTCTTCTTCTTCTTCTTTTTTCCATAACAGACTTTGTGCAGTCAGAAAAATATAGACGTAGTAGTGGGAAAATGTAATGATGTCTGAACTACCTGTAAAATTCCACAAAAATGAACCAGGGCGGTTTCATATCAAAAGCTTCATTAGAAGCACCAATAGGGTGTTGTTTTAAAGTTGAGGGGTCGCTTCAGTTTGTCTGTTTTATAGCCAGCTAATTTTTCAAGGAATTCAGAGTACATTTCATAATATTCTCAGGCAGTTTCTTCTGCAGTCAACCTGGCAAAGCAAACCTGCTTAGTTTCAAAAGTGAAACTGTGCCATGTTCTTTGTGAACATTGACTCAAGAAGAATGTGACCATATAGTGGTGAGTTTGTTGCTTTGTTTTTAATTTTACGGTCTTTTCAACCAGTTCAATAACTGGGTATTTTCTCCCTCCTACTGACTCCATCTCCTTATAAACACCTGCTAAATTACTGAAGTGTGAATCATAATTATCCTCTTATGCTCAAGTTACTCAATGCTTCATTCGAGTTCTTGTTGAAAATCTGTTCAGCAAGTATGAATGTAGTTAGACAATCATATCGCTTAGAATCATTGCATTGTCAAAATTAACTTGTATTTGGATCAAAAGATTTGACAGCTCCCCTGTTCTTCTTCTTTTTTAATTAGCACATATTGTTCACATCAAAACAACAAAGACAAGACCAGGGTGGTTGGCAGGAAGTAAACTTAGGAAGAATACAATAGAACATCTACAAAAGTGAAGGAGAACATTAAACTGGGATTGGTTAATTACTCGGTATGATAACCATCACAAAGGAATCTGATAGTCCTGTGGGCCTGAGAGAACATCCTGGGGACCATGGGGGACTTCTCTTGAGGCCACAGACAGTATTATAACCTTGGGAGGTGAACTCTGTGTTCTGGTTCCTGTCCCATACCCCTGTCCCTCACTTTCACTGTGGGAAGAACCTTAGACAGCCAAAATTATCAGAGGGTAGCAGCACCTTTGCTATGGGCAAAGGGTATAGTATTTAGGGGGCTTGAGGTGCTAATGTGGCGGCTGGGAAAAAAATCTCAGGAATTGTAAAATTATTTGGTTCTTCCAAAGGCAGTGCAAGAAAACCATGCTCAGACAGGGATACTCAGCTCTTGGGAAAAAATGGAATCACCAGAAGGAAACAAACAAAAAGGAATGACTGGAAATGGTTAAATACAAAAGGTTAAATACAAAAGGGAAAATCCATATACCATGCCCTTCTGTTTGACTGGTGTGAGCCAACAGAGTATTGGAAAGGCAGTTCCTCTGCCTCAGTTCATCTCCTTCCTCCCTTATAAGATTGCTCTGTCAGTTCAGGAAAAGGTAATTGAAGTGAATAGAGGAAGGTGTTGTTGTTGTTGTTGTTAGTCGTGAAGTCGTGTCTGACCCATCATGATCCCATGGACAACATTCCTCCAGGTCTTCCTGTCCTCCACCATCCCCCAGAGTCCACTTAAGCTCACACCGATTGCTTCAGTGACTCCATCTAGCCACCTCATCCTCTGCCGTCCCCTTCTTCTTTTGCCCTCTACTGTTCCCAGCATTAGGCTCTTCTCCAGGGAGTCTTTTCTTCTCATTAGGTGGCCAAAGTATTTGAGTTTCATCTTCAGGATCTGGCCTTCTAAAGAGCAGTCAGTGTTGATCTCCTCTAGGACTGACCGGTTTGATCGCCTTGCTGTCCAAGGGACTCGCAGGAGTCTCCGCCAGCAATAGGGGCTTATTAAATGACATTTGGCATGGGGAAACTAGAGAAAATCCCCATCCCACTCTCTCTGTCACAACAGGAGAACTCGGGATCACCCAGCGGAACTGAGCCCGCATTTAGGACAGACATCTCTGCAGGAAAATTTGATGTGGAATTGCTTACCATAGGAAGTGCTGATGGACTCTAGATAAGAGGGCTTTAAAGGGGAAGCAGACAAATTAGTCTCTTTGTGGTTATTTACTGATGAGTGGCTGAATGGAAGATCATATTTAGAGACTAGAATTAGAAAGGCCATGTGTTCTACTTTACAGGACAGTCCTTTATTTGAATGCATCCTCTGCCTGGTGGGCTGTCCAGTCCAAGTCTTATTTAAATTCATAGACTCATAACAGGAGAGATCAGCAAGGGCTTCCAAGTTGCTAATTAACACTTAGTATTTTAAACAGCAGAAGCACACCTGGCCACCAGCTTCCTGATCCCAATTATTGCAATATATACTACACATATATTTAAATTATAGAAATTACTACATTCTATTTTTAAGAAGCCTTCCAAATAGCTCTGAATAGATAGCACTTATTCCTGCAGTGGGTGATTTTTATTAAATTGGAAGTCACCTTGGGGGCCCTATTTCCACCAAAAGGTTATTTATATATTATAGTAAGTTGTAAGTTACCATTTGCAATAATTCAAAGTTATTATTAAGAGGTATTTCTAAGTGTGTGCCTATACATATATCAGCATATGCCCATTTTATGAACATTTGCTTGTTTAGGGAGTACATTACAGAGTGCATCCCTGGGCAGGATGCCTCTAAGTGTTGGTTGCTGGAGGGCAGTGGCAAGGGAGGGCTATCCCATGGGAATCAAAGGCAGTTTTGATTAGAAACAGGATGCTGGATTAGATGGCCTTTGAGCTGATCCATCAGAACTCTTCTTAAAAACCCTTCCAGAGTTGGAAAAATCACACCTATGAGGACTCTGGTGCAGATCTGACATCAAGAATAGGCACGGTCAGACACCTGCCTAGGACCCGCACGCCCACTGAAATGTGCCCCCTGGAATTGCCCTTTTTCACCACTGCAACCTATGTTTACGTGCTTCTCACTCGGACCCAGACAACAGTGAGGAGAGGAGCAGGGGATGCTATGGCCCACTTGCTCACTGGCTCTTGGCCTGGCAAGCAAGTGGCAACCAGAGGATCGGAAGAAATAGCAGCTGGCGACAAGTGCAGTGAGGAGGCAGGTTCGCAGAGTGAGAAGGTGTCTTGCACAAGGGCCTTCAAAAATCAGGAGCCAGCACTGCTCTAAAGAAAAACTATTCTGCAATTCACTTGAGCTAGTCAACTTAGATATAAAATAATTCCTTTTAACTTTCAACTGAATTTAAACGTTCTTTTTAACTCATTCGTGGAACTGGAAACTGATAGATCTAGGTAGATAGGCTAACTTTCTGCTATCTATATTCTCAGAACAACAGGCAAGCACCCATATTAAATAGCACAATAACAGAAAACAGACTTGTGGCATAATTTTAAGATTTGTTCCTCTGAAAAAATGGCTTTTTAGTTTAGGAAAGGTGACAAAGTGGGTGCATGATAGAATGCATATAGTTATGCACAGTGTGGATGAACTGGAAAAAGATTTTTCTTTTCTTTTCCAGTAATGGTAGAGCTTGAGATCATCAAATGAAATTGATTGGCAGGGATTTCAGGACCGACAAAAGAAAGTACATCTTCACACAGTACATAATTAATGGGTTTTGTTGCCAGAACATGTGATAGTGGCTATTTGCTCCGATAGCTTTAAAAGTAATTAGACCAATTCATGGCGGACAGATGGCTACTAGTCATGACAGCTATATAGTACTCCGGGTTCGGAGCAGCATATCTCTGAGTACCAGTTGCCGGGGAGCATCAACAGAGGACGGCCACTCGTGCACTCTGAAAAAAATCTGACGTGACACAAGGCATTAGGTCAGGCATACCCCTGGTGCCGCGTTGCACAGCCGTTGCCAGACAGAGCTCCCAAGCCCACTGCTAGCACAGCAGCAGCATCTGTGCAGCGTTAGCAGTGCACGCATCTTTCACCCGCTTGTCATGGAGCCGTATTTATGACATACAGAGCAGTGGAATTGCTGATAGCTTCCTGCCGCTCAGATCCAAGAAAATCAGACTTAACCCTGTGCCTGCCATTTGTTGGCTTCTATGCGGCTGTTCCTAATTTCAGTTTAAGCTGCCCTTCTTTCCCCAACACACCATCAACGTGGGGGAGAAACAAACCTGGAAATACAGTGGTACACAAATATGCAAAGCAGCAACTGCAAAATCAATGACTGCAATTGCTCTGAAATGTATCCTTCTGCTTCCAGTTAACACAGTATTGTTTCTTTTTTTTTTTTTTTTTGCAATCTCGTAAGCGGAAAAATTACATTCAGTCCCTTGAATGTTTAATTAAAATAATAAAATAAGAACATACTTCCAAGTTGATATATATAAGAATTGGAGTGCAAGGCTGCCCATGTCTTTTTAAACATTATGAGGGAGGCTTGAATGCCAGAAGAAAGCAATGGAGCATGGAATAACAGGCTCGAGTTACAGGAAGCCAGATTCCAGCTAGGTATCAGGAAAAAAAAAATCCTGACTGTCCAGTATGGCAATGGCACCAATGGCCTAGGGAGGTTGTGGGCTCTCCCACACTAGAGGCATTCAGGATGCAACTGGACAGCCGTCCGAGAGGGATGGTTTAGCTAGGTGTCCTGCACTGAGTAGGGGGTTGGACCCGATAGCTTTCCGGCCCCTTCCAACTCTACTGTTCTATGATTTTATTTATAAAGTAATGCAGAAATCCGAGGACAGTGTTCTATATGACTGCTAGCACAACAGGAACTGGCAGTTTCTGGAACATGAGAAACAGATGCAAATACTTGCAGAGGAGAGCTCGGCTATCTTGTTCTGCTTTATTATGCAAATGAGTGTGCTTATTTCCAGACTTACTTCAGCAACTTCTAGAGCCTTTTGCACTAGCAATTGGCTGCACAGGTGTAACAGAGCTAGTGGAAGCACCAGCAGTGTTGTCTAGTAGTTACTGCAAACAGTAGGGGGTGTTATGCTAAAGAGCTGATCCTTAGCCCACTCCTACAGATACATACTGAGAAATGTGTTTCATTGTGTTCAGTGAATTTATCTCTTAGGTATGCACATCTAAGGCCATAGGCCATAAAGACTTTGGAGTAAGTCCCACTGAATGCAGTTGGATTTAATACTGAGTAAACAATCATTTTCCACAATGTAAAAATATTTATTTATTTATTTAAGATTTGTATATGCCGTCCCAATACTAAAAGTCTCTGGACAGCTTACAAAAACCAGAAAACCAAAAACAAAGCAATCATAACAATGACTGCAAGTATATTTTGGTGGAAGCCCATTTATGTGAATGTTATCAGAAACTTCGTAGCATTTATAATATAGTGATATCTTGTATCACTTGCAAGTCTGAATTTCTCATCTAACACCTTCTAATACCACAGGAGTGTTGCATTCACAAAGGCAGGGTCAGAATCTTACACAGCTGTATTACCCAAATCAAGATGATACATTTTATATGTTTGTAATGGTATTTGACAAATGGGCATATAGATGTGCATTACAGCCCTGACAGGTATGTATACTTGGGAAAGCTGATCTTATTAGGAATAAAACATGTTATACTTGTTGAAGTAGTTCTGTATAAGTCAAGTAACCAATCATAACACGCATCTATACTGTATTTTTGAGTGACCACAGCATTTTACCCAACAGTGCCTGAGAAAGCAGCTTGGTGAAGCTTGAACCAACTTGAACACACTCTGACTTGGGAGCACCACACTGGCTCTCATATTGAGATGAAAACTTACGTAATTATTATGTCACGTATCACAAACCAGATGTGGGAAAGCAATATCTCAAACTGACCAAAGTATAGTAAAATGCTTGTTGGGCTTACCAGAGACAGATATTTGCACAATTAAAGTGATGCGTACTCTCTACTCAACCTAAAATTTACTTCCCCAATTTCCTGTACTTTGGGTGTCTGAAATTCAGCCAAATCAGAATTCTCTTTCAATTTGATTAAATGAGCCAGTTTTAAAAATTTAACCCTTTTTATACTTTTTCCCCTTTCCAAAATATCTGACACTGACTAAAAGCGGGTAACAAATAATTACACACACTTGTTCATTTTCTTATTTGAGCTATGAGCACTACTGAGCAGTTTATTTGCACTATGAGCAGTTAATGAACATTAATTTCATTCATGTTTACAGGACCAGCTGTGACACAGAGAGCATTCAGGTCTGGCTAGTGTAGTATAGTGGTAGTGTTGGACTTCAACCCTAGAGATCTGGGTATGAATAACTGGCCAGATGACTTTGGCCATTTAATATCTCTTGGCAAATGAATTACACAGCAAGGCTATTTTTGTGAAGGATGATGAGATGAGACTCAGGTCACCCATCCAGGCCTGGTTGGAATCTGGATGGGTGACCTGATTGTATAATTCGATTACTGTTGTTGTAAACTTCTCAGAGAGCTTGAATTATGGGCAGTATGGAAATGTAGCAATAATATATACCAAGTTAATTACAATGTTCACTTTTCAGAATGTTGTAGTAATATAGCTCTTTTTCAAAAACTTAATGAATATAATAATTAACTGTTTTTATCCTTGTTTTTATTACTATCTTAGATGCAGTGTACTCTCTGTAAGCCACTCAGAGACTTTTTTAGTAATGGGACGGCATACAAAAACCTTAAATAAATAAATAAAAACTCAATGATCAACATCCCTGCCCACTTTAATCCCGACCTGATTTAAGCCTATCTCATATTGGCTTAAGCTCCCTGAAGCCATGAAATGGGAAGCCAAGACTGATGTCCCTTGATCAGTAGTGATGCTGCAAAATGCACAGATTGTGTTTCCTTACAGGTTACCCTCCATGCACACGCACTTTTCCTGGATTTTCAGGCCCAGATGGACTACGTGGGACCAGCAAATCTCTCCATATTGTCCTGTTTTGCCTTATGAAGCATTAGAGCCTTACTCTGCTGCCAGCAAAATCCTCCTTAGAGTTTCTACATGCCTGTTAGTTGCTTAACTCAGTCACTGGAAGGGGGAGGGGTTGAACACTGGGAGATAACTTGATATAGCAGAAGACAGGGAGGTACTGTTGCTAATGACTTGGGCTGCGGTGTGCTAGCAGCCATCTTTCCCAGCATAGCTGTGATTAATGATGGTGTCACAAATGAAAAATGTCAAAGCACATTTCAAAAATAATCTGCTTCACAGATTTTTAAGAAGTACCAAGCAACACAGGATCTTGGCAACGTGGCATTGGGGAATGCTATACCTGGAGAACTACAAAGGGCCAGTGAAGACCACAAGGATGGCGGCTGGTTTGCAGGGTAAGCCATATGAGGAGAGACTGAGGGAACTGCGTCTTTTCAGCCTTAAGGAGACTCAGAGGGGACCTGTTAGCCACATACAGGTATGTGAGGGGGTGTCACGCGGAGGTGGGCCATTACCTTTTTTCCCCTGCGGTGGAGGGCAGGACACGTTCCAATGGAGCAAAGCTCAAGGAACCAAGATTTAGGGTGGATGCCAGGAAGTACTTCCTGACAGTTAGGCCCTCTAGAGTATAGAATGGGCTTCCACAGGAGGTGGTTGAAGTCTCATCAAGTGAGGGTATTTAAGGATAGGCTGGACATGCACATGTTAGGCATGTCATGAGTGGAGCCAGCTGGAGCCGGGGGTCAGACTAGATGGCCCGGGAGACCCCTTCTGACATGCTCTGTCTCTATGTTTCTACTGAGCTACATAATTGTTGGCATTTCAAGAAGCTATTCTGAAATATTCTGCCCCCACCCGCAGACAGGGGCTGAGGGGCCATGGGATAATTCATGGTACGCTTGGACCAAAGGGTTGGAAATTTGGCCCCTTCCCTCCTCCTCATTCTACATGGAAAGTACTACACCAGCTGGTCCCCAAGATTAGGGATTCGATCTCAGAAAGTGGGAGAAAGGGGGAATTTCAGTGGGCAGGGAGGGAAGAAGACTGTAGAGGCCAGGTATGAACTATCCTGGGGCCTTTCCGGCCTCCTTTGTTACCCCTCTGGAATGTCTTTGCTAGAAAGGCAACTAAGAATCTCCTTTTTTTAATCCTTCTGTTGGTTGGAAAATTACAGCATTCACATCAGAAGCTGAGCTTCAAAGGAAACAGAAAAGTTCTATTGGTTTATGATAGTTAGTTTCTGATGTGAGATTTGTGATCATTTACAGTTTTGCATTGACTGGTCTGTCCTATGCAGAATTTAATTGTCAATAATCAAACAAAAACATCCTGTATGTTTAACATTTGTGAGCTCAGTTATCTAACCTAATATTCTGTGTAAGTCCTTGCAAGTAACTATTAAATGAAGATATAATTCCATGCATCCGATGACATGAGCTGTAATCTACAAAATCTTAACGACATAATCTGTCTGCCTGAACTTGCAGCAAAAACAACAAAAAACTTGCAGCAACAGAATAAGGTGGTTATCTCTTGGGAAAATATTAATATGTGTAACAATCAAGAGTCACCAGTGGGATAACAATATTTACAGCCTACCTTTGCCAACTTACGATTGATGTCCTCTCATATCAAAGTGAAGAAAAAAGTACTCAACACAGTAGCACTTATGATTAACCAAGCAGCAGGGTGAAAATACTAGTGCCCAAAACACTGCCAAGCAGTCAGTGTCCTTAGCTGCTGGGTTCTGGACGTTAGGGGATTTTTGCACCGAGCCACAGCTGCCCGGCCCTTAGGCTAGCTCTTCTTTCATACAGCAGCTGTCACACTATTGCACGTCGATTGCTCTCCATACCTGCTCCTATAACGCTTTGTCTGTCTTTTGCTAAGAAGGTGAAGTAGTCTGCAGCAACTTCTCATGCTACCACTTTTTTCTCCCTTTGTTACATCATGTACCACATTTGTTCCCATGTGTGCGGATATCCTTAATTGCAATACACGGTTTTAAAAGCTATGGTCTGCAGAAGGACAGACAATTTATTCCTAGAGAAACAAATAAATTAAGGGTTAAATTTTAAAATCACAACACTTGATCTAAAAAGGTGGATCCTGGGAGTGACAGTCCTCATTCACTGTGAAGCTGTGAGATAAGCTGTTGGATTCCCTGCCAAACCTGCTTCACCTTCCTTAGTACTTATTCAGAAACTAATGCAAAGAGTTTGCCGGTTGTTCACAGAGAAATAGGTAGAAAAGGTCTTCTGGAAGAGTACAACGGACAGTGGAGAAATCTACATGTCTCAAAAGAGGTCAGTATATTTCTGAAATATCCTCAGGCTAAACACTTGCATAATTCTTGTTTGCAGATTTTATGCTTAGCATCTGCTTGTGTCATTTTTAACTAGTTCATTTGTTTTACAGTAAATGTTCTGTCTTATTTACAAGACTGCGAATATTGTAACTTCCCTTTGGTTAAACACATACCTATTGTGATGCATATCTATGTTCGAGGGATATTAAAGAGTGGACAGTGCTATTTCTCTTTTTTCATTCTTTCTGTAAGCTATATCTGAGGCGTTTTCTAAGAAAAAAAAATATAGAGCTGACCATAGATTCAACTACTCCAGCTCTTGTTAACAGTAAGTAGCCAGGTTGTAACAATTATTAACACCTGATCATATTATTACTTCTACAGATCACACAAAATATTTATGGCAGTCGAGCCTATGATATAGTGATTCATCTTGCCAGAAAAGATTGTATTCTTTCAATGCAGTATGGCCACATGCATTCTAACAGAATGATTTTCTTGTTGAAGGAAGTATGAGATGCAAAGTACTAGAGGCTTACACAGCAAGTGCTCTTCCCTGGGGCAGGTGTGTCTCAAGTTCATAATACAGTACAATATATAGCTGGCCAGATGCAATTCCTCTGCTACCTTTGTGTGTGCATGAGAGACCACCAATGAAAAGGTATCAGCAAGTACCCTGCTGTTTGAGGTCTCTTACAATCCTGGGTAACAGTTTAATATTAAGGTGTGTGAATATAGATGCATATGCATATAAATGAAACTCCTGAGAGTTCCTACTGATCTCAGAAAGTGGCACTGAGGGGCTCTTTTGGTGAGGGAGAGGCAAATTTGGAAATATGTGTGTACATGAATAGATGGAAACCCCTGGCTGTATGCAGTGAAATGAATGGAATCCTCTTATTGTTGGTCCCAAGCTTACCACGTTATGTGAGGTTTGTAGGGAATTTTGTATCTAAGACACAATCCTTGATGTAGCAGTAATACACATTAGTTACTGATCACTGCTTGAAGCTTGTGCGTCAATTCTCATTCCATGATACTGCCTATATACTTTATGCAATACTAGTCCAACTCTGGAGTATGGCAAGTTGCCCTGGGCACTATCAGCATTCTTCCCAGAGCTGCATCATTGCTATGAACTCTAGACAAGCAGTAAGCAATCTCAGGTAATTTATAGTCAAGCATACTGGGCTACACATAACTGTTCAGCTGCCATATGGATGTAAAATTGTTTAATGATCTGGGAATCATTCATTTGGAATGTTATAAAAACAGTATTGTCACCATTACCTACCAACAATCTGTCAGACTGGTGCCAGAACTGGGCCTCTCAATTAGCTTGGCCTATCTCAGAGAGTTAAAGAACAAACCACATGTTGGGCACAAATGGATTTGTCAACTGAGCATGAAAACCAGGTTGCTGCCAGCTTGGCTCCATGCAGATTTCTTCCATGGTCCCAGGCATATGGAGTGGTTCAGGTGATTAAATGCGTAAATGGCTAGAGCAGCTTTCCCCTACCTGGACCTCTAGACATAGGTGTATTGCCTCTGATGCCAGAGGTAGCATATAACCATCAGGACCTGCAGCCACTGATCACCTTATCCTCCATGAATTTGTCCAATAGCCTTCAACAAACTAGTGGTCATCACTACATCCTGTGGAAGTGAATTCTGTATTGTATGCACTGTGTGAAGGACTACTTCCTTTTCTTTTTTCTGGATCTCCTGGTATTAGGTTTCACTGGATGGCCCCAGAGTCTAGTATTACAGGAAAGAATGAAAAAATGTCTCCCCAACCACCTTTTTCACACTACACATATTTGTGTACACTGCTATGTCTCATCTTACTTGCCTTTTTCCTAAGCTAAACAGACCCAGATGCTGTAACCCTTCCTCATAGAGGAGTTACTTCAGCCCCTTTGTCATTTTACTTACCCCTTTGTACACTTTTCAGCATCTGTTGTTGGCATATGCTGTAAGGTTGTCTCTGTCTTATGGCTACCCTGTGAATGAAGGCCCTCCAAAACAGTGTGACTTTTAGTATTGTGACCAGAACTGTACAGAATATCCTAAGCATGGTCAGACCATTGCTTTGTACAAGGGAAGCATGATCATGATAGTTTATTTTCAGTATCTTTCCCAATTATGCCTAACATGTAGCTTGTTGTTTTCCACAGCAACACACTGGTTGATATTTTCCTTGCACTGTCTATCAAAACCCTTTCTCCTTCTTGGGCAGTCCCTGCTAGCTCAGATACCATCATCAGTATGTACATGAAGATGGGTTTTTTTGGCCCAACATCCATCACTTCACACTTAATTTATATTGAACTGCATTTACCGTTTTGATGCTCACTCTCCCTGTTTGGAGAGATCTTTTTGGAACTGTTTGCAATCTCCAGATAATTTCATTACTCACTTATGACTCCAGACCATTTATGATTAAGTTGTAAACCATTGGTTCCAATACAAACCCCTGTTGGTTTCTACTATTATGTAATTAATTCTTCCTCCATTTGGAGATTTTACCTTGTATTCCTGTTCTCTTTTCTTTAACCAGTTACAGTTCAACTGCCTCTCCAGCATGTTTCCAGCTTCTGATATAAAGAATTTATTATTGGCTTGATGTTGATGATATGCTCCTGAAAAACGTGTGGGATTTTGCTTCTCTTAGTGCCTGCTTGCATCACCATTCTGAAAATTTGTGCTGTTTTGTTCTCTTCATTCTAGCAAATTTTCTAGGGTTATTTTTAAGCATCCTTTTCCGAAATGGATCCCTTGACAGTATTAGTTACCATACCAGTATTAGATCCCTTACCTCTTTGACTTGGTACTTGAGTGTAGCATGGTTTCTATCTGAACTTCTATTATCGTGGTTTTGACTATTTTCTAAGTATTTTGAAGAAACGTAACCCTCATGTCCACCCACCCTTTTAACTTTGCTGTTAATCATTTTCTCATTTTAGAAAAATTTCCTCTTTTGAAGTCAATTGTGACTGTGTTAGACTTTCTTAGTAATTAGCCACATAAACATTATTAAATGCGATAATACTGCAGCCACTGTTTCCTACTGGTTCAACAGCACTCACATCTCATGCAAGGTGGTGGGCAACACCATTCAGGATTAAATTCAGGAATACCTGGTTGGTTCCATAACCACCTGTTCTAGGGACATTTATTTAAAGTAACATGAAATATAACTTGTTTGCCATGGCTGGATCATGCTTTTATGCAGTCTTCATGGAAGTAATTGCAGTAACCCATTTTTACAATACTTCATTGTTTGAATGCCTCCCTGATTTCATTCTCCATCTCAAGATCTGGTCAAGGGGACAAAAGCATATTCCTTCTGTGTATGTTGTATGAAGTAGAAACAACGCTTCAAGAAACAAACTTCCTATCAAGACAGACAACAGCTTGAGAAGAAAGCATTCCAATTACACCAATATGATTGGGGGGTTTTATTTGTCTCTCTTGCATGTAACATGCATTATAAGACTTCACAATTAGAAGATTTAAACCATTAAGAAATGGTCCCATAAAGAATGATGAAGCAGCAGCAACAGATTGAAAACCAGAATTCTAGCCTACTGAAATAAAGGGGAGGAGAAGGCTGTTGTGATGCGAATGGTCTATCCAGCCAGTTCAGGAGCAGCCATGTGCTAGTGCCTTTACCCAAAAAAAGCTCTTATACAGGACAGTTAGTCCTACATGGCTTTCAAGCACAATTAGCCAAATCCAGACAGTGCTATCCATTCACGCAGCAGTCATACACATATAAATAGTGAGGTGCTAGCCAACCTCTCATAGCACTCAGCACCTGTTAGGGCATGTGGATTTGAAGATGCCCAGACTCAGTCTAGGTGTGCCTTCTATGTATCTTAGGGAGGGAAACTTATCAAATACAGCAGCCTCTGTCACAATCACAGTTCTTTGGACTGGAGCCAATGTGTATGAGTACTTTTTGCGTGTGTTGAGATGCGAGTTCCAAGATAGCTAGATATGAACAAACCTGAAATTCTTGGTTCCTTATGTCTATTCCTTATGGTCTGTCGCTTCGCAGAGATAATATGAACACAGGAAACAGTCTTTCATCAGCTCAACTTATTCGCCCATCTAGACCATATTTTCTACTCCAGCAGCCTTCCATTGTTCAGACACGGGAGCCACTTTTAGCAAAAACATGCACTTCTTAATTTACCGTATATTTGTACAGTGGTGTCATTGCTGTTGCAAGCCACCTTAAATCAGGCTGCAACCCAGTAGGGGAGCTTTCCCACAGGAGTCTTTTACAGCCAAGGACTGAACCTAACAACTTTTGTAAAACTAACATGAGCTGTATGACTAAGTCCTCATCCCTATCCTATGGCAGAAGTCCATCTTATCAAGAACTTCAACATCTCTCATTCCTATGCATTTGCTATATTTTACATTATATTATATCCTGCCTCTTGTGCTACAAAAGCAGTTACCATAAATCTTAGATCTAACTGAGAGTACTATGTAGTATCATGGTGATTTTTACTTCCATGTATTTAATGGGAAAAGTAGTTGGGTAGGAAGGTACAATTCCCCTGTCCTTGCTTATAATGGGCCTGATCTGGATTGGGCCCCATATATTTACAGTAGAATAAAACTAATATCTATAATCACTCTCCTAGGCACTTCACATTTAGCATGTAGTTGAGGCTTGAAATTGTTTACTTCTAGAAAGAGTAGAATATCAGTCTGCATATGACTGTGCTTAATTTAAATGGGTGGCACTTGCTTACCTTTAAAGAAGCAGGAAACCAACAAAATCATGCTGATAAACTAGTTCTTAAAGGAGAGATTGTTGCCACTACTATATACTGTTCTTGCTTTGCATATGTTTCTTTAAATATTTTCTCTTATTATGTTAAGTGCTTACTGGGGAAAAAAGCTGCTCGGCTTTTTTTTTTAGAATTAGAGATGTGGAATTAGAGATGTGGCTGTCCTTGTGTCTCCCAGGATTTTCAAAAAGTTCCTGACCAATTTTGCAGATTGTGGAAGCTGGTTTTTAATAAGAACTTTGATGATTATATAAAGGAACTTGTTAAGCCATATTTTGTGCTTGAGTTGATATAATGAATTTTACCTCTGACTTTAACCCTTTAAAATCATGTATTATTGTGCTTCCCTTTAAAAGGGGAGTCATGTTTTGCTTAAAAATTTAACAGCCTATATGGAAATTGTAGGTGCTTTATTAAGTTGTTGAGTTTATAAAGTGTTTAACAGTAACTATGGTGGGGTGGGAGTGGAATGCTGTAGTCTAGATAGGATGGAATGCTGCAGTTTGGATCAGGTTACTTCCACTAGACTTCTTGTCTGATCCCATACTTGTTTGCAAAGTATGTCCCACTTAATATTTAGACTATCAAGTAACTGCAAAATAATTCTAATTCTGCACTTCTACCCATACCTATTCAGAAGTCCCATTGAGTTAAGTGGCACTTTTTTTTTATGGGACTGCAGCCTTTCAGGTTCCCCCCCCCCACCACCATTACTTTGTTGATTTTGGGGAGGGAGGCTGCACTTTGGATATGGAAAGGGGCAAATTCTGAATTCTCAAAACTGATTTCATGCATAAGTTGGAGTTCTCAGAAGCACAGAGAAGGGCCTGTTGTGGGGATGCTCAGAACATTGTGGTCATCCTTCAAACCGTTATTTAATCCTCCTCGCTTCAGAATAGACAATTAAAAAGGGGATTACTTTTCTATACTCCAAGTATTGCTTTTTGCTGTTGCTTCTGAAGAATTTGAGAAGGGATGGCTGTGGACAAACTCCTGCACAAAGATGTATTTCTGTTTGCCTAGAACTTTCTGGGCATGCTTACTAGTATTCTAGATGCTTTTCTAGGATGTCCTGGAAATATTATCTTATGTGGTAATCTGCAATCTTCTCCCTGTTTTGTTATCCCGAATTTAAAGTCACTGAATTCTCTGTGCAATGGAAGATAATATGGATAAAAAAGGAGTGTTTCCTTGTGAGTATCTATAAACAATCTTAAAGTTCATGCACCTCAATCTCCCCTTTCTGTGGTAAGGGTTGACAGCTGTTGGAAATTCAAAAGACTGCTCTTCTGCTAATCCCTTGGTTCCACCTTTGGCTCTTCATTCATTTTAACATTTGGATAGGCCATTTGTTGCTCCATTCAACCAAGGGAGAGGTTGGCTTGAGGATCAACATTCCATTTAAGTTCTATTATTTTGCAAGATAAAGTTCTTAAAAGCAGACAACAGCAATAGAAGTTTTCATTGCTTTCATTTGCTTGTAGTTTCCATATTTATATCTGTAGTTTGGACCTTGTAAATATTGGCCATGTGGCATAAAAACACCAGTGTATTTGCATACTTTGGGTTACTTAAACATGCATTGCTTTCTTCCTTTTGCTCTGGTGCTCATGTGATATCAAAAGCTGCCTTACACTGAGCTGGGCCACCTAGGCTACCATTAGCTAACTACTCTGATTGCCAGCAACTCAGAGCGTCTTCAACTAGAAAGTACGGATACTAATGACTGAATCAAAGTCTTCCTGAAGATATGTACTCTACTGTTCCGTTGAGTAGCGATTTCAAAGGGGAGTAGGAGGATGAGCAAATAAAGAACTTCGTACTTGTGGCAATGGAGAACGCATTTCTTCTTCCACTCTTTACCTGCAATCCTCGCTTTGCATTCTTATCAGCTTGGTGATGCGGCTTAACTAGTGGACTCCCACCATTTGGAAATTCCTACACTAGAGGTGGGAAGCAACCAAACACACCCCTCTGTTTCAGCAGAACAGCATGTATCAAATAAGTCTGACACAATCGAGTATCTCGGTGACAAAGAGGCACACCCAATGGCATTACCTTTCCTTTCCCAGCCCCTTCTCGCGTAAGCAAAGAGATTTCTCTTTCTCAGTCGCCGACGACGGAAAAGAAAGAGCACCGCTATTTCTACACAGCCATTATGCGCTGCTACTGCACACCACGCCAAGGAACCACTACCGCTTCTTCACGCAAGTTTTGCAGCCCCGCTGTAGTCTCCAAGCCCTGACAAGAGAACCACTACAATGAAAGCTCCCACGCTTCATAGCAGAGCCGTGCAACGCTCCACCTCGTTCCCCTTCGCTTTCCTATGACGTCAACAGCTCTGAGACTGCGCAGAGCGACCTCTTTGCGCCCCTGAGGAGGGCTGTGGGCGTGGCTTTGTGTAGGCGAGGGTAGGAGGACTGAGGAGAAGACCCCGCCGTCCGTGCGCGCGCGCCTTAACAGAGGGTGCGCGCGCCTGCTCTGGGCGGTTGCGTGACTGATTAGAAAGGTGTCGCGGCAGCGCGCACGCGCACGCCCTCCATTAAACAGCTTAACGTTGCCGTTGATGTCGTGTGGTCGGAGCCGCGCCTTCCTCTCTTTCTCCCTCCTCTCCGCGCGCTCTCGTTCGGGCCCCTTCGTGTGAGAGTGTGCACAAGCGGGGGAGGGGAGCGAATGAGGCGGCTCTGTCTTCCGCCGGTTCATCTCCTTATCCATCCCCTCCATGGTCCCTGCTCCACCCCGCTAGCTGGGTCACAGTTGCCTGTTGGGATTAACCTCTGGGGCCGTCGGGGTGGGGGGGGAAGGGTCGCGACGGGGGTGGGGTGGGGAAATGTGAGCACTTGGCGACGGCGGTAACAGCGGGGACCGGAGAGAGTAAGACACGCGGGGAGGTTGAGGCCCACAGGAGGAAGGAGCGAGGAGCAGCAGCAGCTGGAGGAATCCCCGGCGTGGCCCCTGGAACCTTCGGAGGCAGATTGGGTCTGTTCGGCGTGAAGCGACTGGGATTTAACGTGGTGGTGACTGGCGGTGGCGGCGGCGCGTTGTGCGGGGAGCGCGGAGGGGATCGTGCCCGCGCCCCCTCCCGCCTTGGCCGCCTGTGTGGCTAATTCTCCCCTATCTGGACCATGGCCGACGACGACGTGCTGTTCGAGGATGTGTATGAGCTCTGCGAGGTGATCGGCAAGTAAGTTGGGGGGAGGCAAATGGACCGGTGGGGGGGAGTGGGTGGAAGAGGGAGGCGGCCGCGGCCAAAGCGGCGGCAGCCGCAGCAACAGCAATCGGCTGCAAAGCCTCCTCCCCAACGGGAGGGAGGAAGAGGTGGGGGAAGAGATGCTCGGCTCCGTTCCTACCTGAGCTGAGCCGCTGCTCTGACCGCCGTGTCTGTCTGAGGCAGGGTAAGGGGAAAGGGGGACCGGCTCCATGGCGTTCGGACTGAGTGACATGACAAGTGAATTAATCGTGGCGCCCACGCGCTTTTTCACGGTGGGAGAAGTGACCTGATGCTTTCCCCCTCCTTTTCACATGATCAAACATTGCTTACCGGGGTGATTGCTCCTGCGCCTAAACCGGTTTTCTCTTGAGCCAGTGCTGGCACAAGATCTGTATGACCGCTTGTCTGCCAAGAAGGTAGACAAGGAAAGGACAAGGGAGGTGTTTTTCCTTCGCATCTCTCTGCTCTGTGGTGTCTCAGTATGTTTGTGTGCCAGGTGCCTTCCTGTGCTGTGCTGCATAATAACCAGCTCGTTAGAGACTGTGTAAGTGACACTCAGGTAATGCACAGTTTCTCTGTAATATTTCCCCACCCACTTAGAAGATGAAGAATGTAGGAGATTTTGTCCTTCTAATGTTCCTTATGCAACTCTTTTAAAATTGATGTTTGAGGCTTGCATAAATCTGAAGTTGTAACGGTTACTGAACTATCACTGCTGCCTATTTAGATTGTCCAGTTTAGTAGGTTGTTTGAAAATGGCAGCTCAAGTTCTTTCCCTTTATGACTTGTGTAATTCTGTACTTGGGCGGCAAGTGGGAATTAAAATTTATTATGATGTTTTTAAAAAGAACTTATTTTTTTCTATGTAACTGTTCAGTATTGATATTGGTTTTGTGAGCTTTCTAGTGTGTTTCAAATGGATCTTGATGATAAAACAAAAGTGAAACAAAGATGCACCATTTTAGAAAAATAGATAACTTTTAATACTGGAGTCAGCTGAAGATGCTTTAAAAGTTGGGTGAATTTGTGGCTGTTATCTTTCTAAGTATAGTTAGATGCTGGGGACAAATCTTAATTCTCTATTTTATTCTTGGTGCAATACTTGTCTGTTAGGTTCAGAATCAATGTTTTTATTTACTGAAAGACTTTGTGCAAAATAAATACTCTAAAGCATGTTTTTAATTACTTTGATTTCCAGTTATACCCATATGAGACCAAAGTTGGTGTCTACTTTGTTGAAATACTTGGGCACATTTGATCTTTTTACATCTTTTGCCAGACTCTTAGCTTTTCATACTGTGCATATACTTTTCATACATGCATATACTGAGTGTGTTACAAGTGTTTCTTGCTGCTAATTACTAATTTATTTCTACTTACAAGAGGAAAAGCCTGTATGTGTATTCCATCAGAACCTTAGGAACAGCAGTCTAGAGGGTTTTTTCTTTGCATGATATGTATATTCTGTGCTAGCATGCCATGTAATAGTTTTCCCCTCCTTTTGGCACTCTGTATTCAGCCAGTAATATATATATTCCCCAAGATTTCCCTTTGGTTTCAGGGATATTGCCTTCAAATCACACTACTGTGTACATAGGAGAATACAATATTCTTCTACATGGCCCAAAGATTGACTTGTGGGATGCACTTCTGCAATGACAAGATTAACTTAGGGTGACCTGGTTGACAGGGCCTTTCAGCAATATTCCTACTACTCTGGAGTTCCCTTCTTTAACAATTTGATTTGGTTTCCTCTTTCAATTTAAATATATGTTATATACTTCTTAATTTTGTAAGCTGTTCTTGGTTTTTCTTGCTGGTTCTGATGCTGCTTTATGGATTGTTTTATTTGCAGTGGTAACTTCAAATAATCAATAAATCAATTGCACTGAAAAGTAGTATGGCTGAGATCATTAGTGATGAGTGAAAATATCCCAGATTCAACTGTGAATTATTTGGGTAGTTTTGAACAAGTCAGTCTCTCTAAGATGTAGCAATAGAGATTTTCTCTTATATGGAGATTTTGGCCTCCCTTCCAAGGTAGCTCTCAATATCACTGAGACAATAAAAATACATTGAACACTTAGGAAAACAGTGTGATACACTCCTAACAATTACTTTTTTCATGTGTGGAATGCAGATATGTGAGTATTACATGTAGATTATGATGAATCACTGTTCTGTTTTTCTATTAATTTGTAAAAGTTATTTGAAGGGAGAGTATTCTCAGTTGTACAACTTTAAGAGAAAACCATAGCTCAGTGGTACAGCACATGCTTTGCATGTAGAAAACTCCAGGTTCATCCCGTGGTATCTTAGCTTGAGCAGATGATAGGAAGTTATCTGTCCGACACCCTAAAGAGATGCTGCTGATTAGAATAGACAGTACTGGGCAAAATGGACAAATAGTCTGACCTATCTTATAAGGTAGTTGCCCATGTTCCTAACTCCAACATAATGTTCACTTGATGATGATGATGATGATGAACAGTAAATAGCTACAAAGCTAATTTCCTGTTTTTTATAGCTTGTCGGTTTATAACACATTAAAATTCTTAACTACTTCAAAAGGTGTGCATTAGAGAATTTATCTAGAATGTTTCTTACAACAGCTGTAAGCAGTGTTATAGCCATAGTGAAGAGGATGCATGAAGTGAAGTGGTGTCTAGGTTCTTCTGGGATAGTCCAGACCTCTTTCTCAATCTTCTCTGGGTGGAAGAAAACTTCTTTATTGGCTTTCCCCTTTCAGAGATATAAGAGAAGGATACAGGCTTTAATCTATTTCATATGATTGCTTAATAAATAAACCTGCTCTGCCTACTTGTGTTTTATTCAGTGATGATGTGAACAAGCTGCTTGGAGGGCTGGGACCAACCACCTGTTCTTTAGATTCTTGCCTGTTGTGGCTTGTGAAATCTGCCAAGGCTGGATTTGACTGTGAAGGGATGCCTCGCTAAAGGATGAAATTGTCCTAATGTTTTAATAATGAAGCCACTTCTGAAAAAAACCAGATTTAGATTTCTGTGGCATTGGAAAATTGTTGGCCAACTCCAATATACTATTCTTAAGCAAGATCCTATAGAGCCATGGTATGTCATGAACTCTTGAAGGGATGCTAATTATTTTGATCCATTCTGATCTGTCTTCTGACCTAGGTTAGGATAAAAACTGGCCTATACACTTGTTGGATTAGTTATACTGCAGAATGGTCAGAGGACCATGACTGTTAGTTTTCTGTTAGTGGCTTTTGATACTATCAACAGAGGTATTTTCTGGACTGTCTCTAAGCTGAAACTTGGGACCATGTTAGTGCTGATTCTGTCTAGAAGTAAGGGTTCAGAAGGTAGTGCTGGGAGACTTCTGTTACTGCCCATACTTTGTGCAAACTGGCACAGCACTTTTCCTTGCTATCTTCTTATACCCTCCATTTGTTACGTTTAAAGGAACTAGTGGATGCTGGCATTAATATGGGACTTATAGGAATATTGCTGAAAGGCTAAATGGTTTTGAGACAGACCCTTTCTAGTTTTTAGGAACAAATTTGTTTAAATCATAATAACATTCTAAATATACTGCATGAAAACTGCTATTATTAATGGATGGCTTGAGATTGTAGCTCTCAATTACTTTCGAATACTTTTTAACTCTAATGAAGTTATTTTCAAGTCGGTATAAGGATACTGCATACGGATGTAACTGTCAGATGATCACTGATTAAATGTTTTGGAGTTCATTTGTTTTTCTCACATGAACAGATAAAGATATGCCTTAAAACCATGGTGGGAAGATGTTCCAGTTCTTCACATAGTCAGACATCCTAACTAGCTACTGTTGTTGCCCTAAGTTGATTTAATAGAGGTTAGAAAGATTATTACAACAATCTATTCTTGATAATAGCAAAATCTATATTTTAAAATGTAGTGACCACAGTATTTTAAGGTTTGGTGGCCATTTGCTTTCCTCCCTGATTAAAATTATGGTCCATCATAATTGCTTCTGAATATGTGTTTATATATCTTCTTAAAACATTTCTCAGCATATACAAATATGCAGTTAAAGAGTTTGACTTGATAAACTGATTTAGTTTGTGAATAGTTTTGTTTCTAACTTTAAAACGTTTCATACAATGTGAAGTGTAAATGTCTTGCTCAAACAGAAATACCTCCTGATGTTTACTATGGAAAGAACATTATTTTCAGCAAACCTGTTTTATGGGCTAGAACAATAAGTGCTTTCATCAGACTGGTAGTCATATATTTTATCAGTCAGTGTAACTTCTGAAGACAGATTATTACATTTTCCTTGCAGTTTAGCATTTCAGCTGGATGTTAATAGTACAACTTCAGTGGGGGAGAGGTTGTATTTGTTAATATATAGCTAAACTCAAACTCTGTATAATGACCTGGTTGCTGTTGCGATATTAAGTTGCAGTTGAGATATTAAGGCTTGTGCAAGTTTTATTTCATTTATTTTGCTTGTTCAAATTGAAAGCCATGTTTATTCAGAGGATAAGTTGAAAAGCATATATGTAGCTTTTATGTGCAAAACCACCTTGTAAGGATCCACCAATGAAATACGACAGCATCTCAGTTTTGGAATCCCTGTGTTTGATCTGTTTTCTAAAACTGGAAATGAAAGCCTGTTTGCTGTGTGCATCATCTCCCCTTGTTAACAATCTGTCCAGAAGGATTGTACAACTGCTGGTTTGCAATCTTGCATAGCTAGACTTTCAGGCTGGAACAAAAATTAAGCCAGTAAGTCCTGTTTGATTACATCGAGTAAAGTTTGGACGAAGTGAAACTAGCACTTTACACTTTGTTTAACTTAGGGGTGTATATTTAAATGCTTTTTTACCATTTTCAACATTTTTGATTAAAAAATATGATAGGACACAAAGACTATATAACTGCACAAATTGGAATTGTTCAGTTTTTGATATATTTTTATATAATGAAATATTGTGTTTGTTTTTTGTGTGTATTTATTGTATATTCAGTTGTATATACCATCTAGTTTATGTTCATAAACACAGTAGTGAGCTGATGAGAGCTAACAGGATTGTAGCTACATTGAGGCCACTGAGAGGCAAGGTTGCAACAAGCTGGGGTAGAAATATGAAAGTACTTTACCAGCCCTGCTTCCAAAGAAGAAAGGACAGGCTTCGGACTTGTGAGATCTATTTTGTTTTATACTGTAATCCCAAGGTCTGCTAAGTAGAACCAGATGTGAAATGGAAGCTCAGGAAACAGTTCAGTTACTTACTGAACACCATGGACTATACTACGATAAGCTGCCTGTAGAAATAAAAATATGCATCTGCATTGCTACAGATTAGGAAATTTATCAGTCTAATATAAGCTTAACAATGTTGTTGCTAACTAATTGGGAGTTGGAGACCTAAGGCTTGTGTTATACCCAGTGTTGTGTAGTGGTTAAGAGTATGTGACAGGGACTCAGGAGATCCAGATTCTAGTCCTCACTCAGCCATGGAGCCAACTGGGTGCCTTTGGATGAATCACAGACTCTCAGCCCAGTCTACTTCACAGGGTTGTTGTGAGGATAAGAATGAGAAGAGGAGGAGAATTATTTGGCATTGTAAGGGGGGAAAAGGCAGAATATAAATAGAATAAGTAAATAAATAAAATACCTGGGAATCCCTCCCTCAAATCAGCCTATTGAAGACAGATTTGGGGAAAACCTTAGGGAAGGGAAATAGATAAAGTCATTTTGGATTGGCTAGAATACCAAATGGGAGCGCTCCATTCTGCAACATTGTGTTCCAGATTACACATATGCTGCTTATTTCCATGAAGGTTTTTGTAAAGCTATAAACTAATACAAAATTCTGGTTTCAGTTTGGTGTATACAGTAGCTTTCCATGTTCATTTATTTAAAGGACTACATTGCTGTCTCTATCTTTGTGTTAAAATGCCAACAGCCATGGCACATCTGTATTTTTAAAAGTACAAATACAGCTGTTGAGCATAGTCATTGCTTTGTTCACATAGGGAAGCTGAGGGTTCAGGAATCCTTGGAGAGCCAGTTGAAGGCAATCCATGATCCCTGTCAGTAGGTCACTACAGGTCACTAACTGCACCATCCTGTTAGTGATGAACAAATCGATCCGTTTGGCTTTGTCCTACATTTATTTCTTTAAAAAAACTTTAACTCTTTTTGCCATATGCCTGTTAAAGATAAAGACCCTCTCAGAAAAAGAGGTGACAATCCAGTTAAGCCCAACACAGTTGAATGCAGATGGATTCAAAACTTAGATATTTAATAACTAAGTGCTCAACACGCTGGATCTGAAAGGACAATTCTGTTGTTTCGGGTTTCTCACACATTCAAAAATATTTTAAATCTCAAGTTCTTTGCATCCAAAATGTGAAGAAATATGAGTTTTTGTAGTTATTTTAAAAAACCAAGAATTCTCACTCATCCTTACATATAGTACTGGTTCTATAAATGAGTTGTTCTTCATTCTCTTGTTTTAGCTGTTGCCTAATGTGTATTATTATTATTATTATTATTATTATTATTATTATTTACAGATATTTATATCCCATCCTATTACCAAGCACTCAGGATGGCTTACAAAATATAAAAGTAGAATGTAAAATATAAAAATACAATATATTTTTATTTATTTATTAAAACATTTCTATGCCGCCCCTTGCCAAGGCCTCGGGGCGGCTTACAACATCAAATACAAAATACATTAAAACAATAATTAATAAAACATCAATTATTAAAACGGTATAAAACACATCATGAATTTAAGAAAAAGGAGGAAAAAATAGAAAGTGCAACTGTGAGGGAAAATCCTAAAACATCTAAAACCATTGGTAATTTAAATAATGGTCAAATAAAAAGGTCTTTACCTGGCGCCGGAAAGAGTATAATGTCGGCGCCAGGTGGACCTCTCTGGAGAGCAGATTCCCAGATTTATAGTGTACATTGTAGATAAAACTATAATTGGGGTCAATTTTGACAGTAGCCATTTTCTATACTACCTTTGCTTGAGGTCTTGAGTTGCTTTATACTGGAGAGGAATGTACTTTTTTAGTTTTGGATGAGTCTTTCTAATGAAAGAATCCACCTTATGAAATAATACATTGGGGTCAATTGATAATAATGTTCTGCCCCCCTTCCACCCCTCTTCTTTTTCAGGTTGTGCATCTGGTATCACAATTTGTTTTTTATGGGCATTTTTCCAGGGAAACCTAATTTTATGTTTCCAAGTTGTAACTCCTCTAGCACATATTATAATTAAACTTTGCTTTATAAAAATGTTTTTTTCCTCCCTTAAGCAATTTCTATGCTCATGTCTAGCAGTTCTCCTATAACAGTCACACCGATTGATGATACACTAGTATAAACATGAAGCCTATTTTGTATTGAGTCTAACAAGAGAGTACATGTTCCTTTCTTTAGTTACTGCTTAGTAAAATACCTGTTTGTGTACTTGTTGCACAAGTAACAAATGTATATATGATGCACTGCAAATGCATGCATGTATAAAACACTCCACATTACCTCAGTAATTCTAACACAGTTCTGTGAATTCAGTCATTATTATCCCCATTCTGCAGATAGAGGTGGTTTCATTCATTGCATAGTATGGAGGCTGACCTACAGACTGAGAACATGAATTGACTACAGGAACTTGTAACTGTAGTGCAATTTGAACTGGGGACTCTCAGTCTTGATCATTATTCCACACAAATCCAGTGGTTAATTTTACATTGAGGAGTTCAATGGCTTCTCTAGATGAGTTGTGAACTGAAGTGAGCTTCATAGAACACTTCAAGACCAATTAAAAGAAAATATTATTAATTACAGTGGTATGCTTAATTTTATCAGGTTTGTGGGCAGGTAGAATAAGTACAGAAAAAGGGATTGATCAGTTCAGGTCTCTCATGTGCTTTATATTTTGTATGGATGGAACTTGGAGCTATTCATTCACTTTGGAATGCATTAATAGACTTCATTTACACAGAAGAAGAACACATTTGTGTAATTTCTTCCAGAGGTTTAGTTGAGTTAAAATCCAAAAAACAACATTTTTGGTGGACTGAAATCTTAAAGGCTAACTTTTTATGCCATTAGCAGATGTAAATAAGATCTATTCAAAGGAGTAAATCGGCATCCTCCAACCTGATACCCTTCAGATATTTTGAGCTATAACTTCCAGTATTCCTGACTATTGGACATGCTGGATGGAGCTTTGAAGTCCAAAATATTTAGAGGGCACCAGTGGAAGGGGCTGGAATAAAATATTTGATCTGAATAGTGTGGAAAATAGGCAATGAATACTTAAAGGCAAACGATCACCTTCTGTAATAAGGTAGCCACTCCTGGTTGTTGTGGTTGTTGTTGTTATTGTTATTATTATAACATTTCTATGCCGCCCCTTGGTTCCCATTGAGCAGAGGTCCAATAGTCAAACCTACATGGTGCCATTAAAGCATTTGGTTTTGCATAATCTAGGAATGGGAGTGACTGCAGAAGTGTGTTAATATACTGTGGGAAATGAAGAACTGGGAGGCAATATGCATATTGGTGCCTATTGGTCATCATGGCTAAATGGAACCTTCATGTTTGAGGCAATATCCCACTGAATGCCAGCAGCTTTGGGTCAACAGAGGAGAAAGATTTGCCTTCCAGAGCCAGTGTGGTATAATGGATATGACGCAAGAAATGGAGATACAGTTCCATTCCTTCTCAGCCATGAAGCTCATTAGATGGCCATGGACAGTCACCTTGAGATTTTTAGGCTAAAATTGGGGGGAGGGGGGTTGCACCACGGGTTGGATGAGTGGAGTCTGTTCACAGAAGGCATTCTGCTTCTGCCTGATAATGGATGTGGGTGGAAAATGATTTTCCTTCTCAATTTTCCAGCCTGCTTCCTGCATGTATTCTAGTGTTGTTTGTGTGGTAACTGTATCATATTCTTGTATTTGTGACTGGAAGTATACCTGGTCCCCTCTCAGCTCCATTTACTAACCCATTTTTGAGAGCTGACGTTGTTGGCCTTCCCACTTTCTTCAGTATTCTGGAGTTATACAAATGGGATCTTATTTTTTAATTTTTTTTCCTGGTCCTTGACAAGTGCAGTTTTGCCAGTCCATTATGTGTAGTCTTGCCTTGTCAGTTTCCTTGTATGTTACAACTGTCAAGGGAAGTGCTAAAGTGGAGTAGTTAATTTACTATGAAATCAACAAGGTGAGACTGCATGCAAGCTGATCTATGCACATTTGTGAAGGACAGGGGGCTGAGAGAATTAATACCATGGTATGAACCCATGCGTGCAATACAGAAGCACTGAAAAAATGAGCAAACTAATCATTCAAAAAAGGAGACCCAAAGGGAGAGAGGGCAGTAATTCTCACTTAACAATGTCATCTTCTCACTGTTAAGCCTTGAACTGACAATTTAAGGACATCCTGAAGTCCCAACAAAATTGAAAAATGAGAGATACTAACTCCTTTCATGTCCCCATTGTGGCTTTTTTTCAGAGTAATTACTGCTGGGATTACTGTGCTTCAGCAAAATTGTACAAATCTCTCCAACAATCTTTTTTTTTTTTAAATTAAAGATTTAGAAAAATGGTGGTGGAGCCAATAACTCACATTTGTGAACTTTATTGGGACTTGGATAAATATTGATAGAAAGGAAAGGATATTAGCAAGTATTTCCAGTATTAAGCCTTAAACATAAGCATTTCCAGGCAGGTGACTGGCAGACCATAATGGGAGTGCAATCTACAATTGGGGACTAGCTCAAATAGACTCTCTTGTCGCCGTCCTTGTCATTTTCCTTGCAGGGGGCCTAAGATGTTGTATGAAGTATTGGGTTGGTTCATACTAGAAAAAGTAGTCCATCAGCTATTGTGGTACTGAGTTGCGTAAGGCTTTGTAAGATGGAACAAGAGATGTGAAGGCTCAGGAGTCTTCTGGGAAAGAAAACCCTATTTTTTTCTTTTTCCTGAAAAATGGAAGAGTTTTGAATTATAATTTAACAGAATTTAAGGCAAGATGCTTCTATATTGTTACCCAGTCTTTCCTGAAAATATTTCGAAGAACTATGTATTAGTAAGAATTTTAAAGAAAGACTAGGGATGTCAAATGTCTGGAAAGCTATGGAGATTTTTTTTAAATCTCTCAGGAAGATTCTAAGCATAGTTATTTCTTCCTTTCCTTCTTAAAATTATTTATCTAATGTATCTTTTACTGATAAACTTTTATGAATGCTCCAAGTCATGCTCACCTTCCCAGCACATGAAAAGAGTTACCATATGGTAATGTGGAAGAAAATCTGCAATCCTGACAGTTTTGCTTTTGTTGTACGGAGTTGGCTTGTTCTGGTTAGTATTGTAGCAGTCAAACTAAAACTCACTTGTGAAAAAAGCGTTGTAAAATAACATGTGGCTCTCAGCAGATATAGAGAAACAGCATGTAGATTATTTCATCAATGTTTCTTTTAAAGCACCAATAACTTGAGATTATAGAATTCACTGCCACAGTTTTTAAATAAACTTTGTAAACCTTACCCCTAAGGAACACTGCTTCAGCTATAAGTTGCCCTTTAACTGCTGCAACTAGAATATAGCTTCTGTACATAAAAGAATCTGGTTCTTATGGCGTAGGGATGGGATTGATGTTACCACTGTAGACATCTTTTAAAAATGAACAAAAAATAAGATGTCACTCTTCAAAGTAATTTCTATTAATTAACATTTTAATTACTTTTCTAAGGGTTTTTACACTAGACGTAGTTGCTTACCATTTCTAAGCTTAGTCTTTCCCAGCTGAATCTCAGTTGTTTTTCTTTTAGGTTAGATTTCCCTAAGTTCCACCCTCCAAACAAGAACAGTTTAAGAATTGCCCTATAAACTCCCTTATAAACAAGAACAGGTGCTCTATACTCATCTTCCTCTGCCTTCAGTTCTTCCTGTCTCTTTTGAATTCTGGGATGATTCACATGTTTCAAGAACTATTTGCACGAAGGGCTTTCTGGTCAGTCATAAAATGATCTATAATTTACTTTGCTCATTCAAATTTTATATTTTGTGTAATATATTTAAAAGTGTGATTTATTTAGACAATAGAAACAAATTATGTTTAGGGTTCATTGAACCTACAGCAGAAACTATCTCCAACAACCCTCCTTTTGAGTGAGCCTGGGCCCCACCCCTCTGGGAAGGCCTCTCTGGAGGCTGGCCAGCCTCTCAGCTGTATGCTGCCCCTCTAGTTGGCTAGCCCTTCTCTCTTAGTGCTGCATCATGGGGTCAGGATCATGGTAGGCTCATCTCGCTCCTGGGGCTCCTGTTCCATTCCTCCTCGCAGCAGTTGCAGACTGTGGCTATTTTCAGGGTCCACCTGAACACCTGGCGAGGAGAGCCTTGAGATAAACTCTCCTACCTCTTCCATCTTGCTGTCTGAAGGCGCCATTTCCCAGGACTGCTCCTCCTTCCCCTCTGAAGAGTCCAAGTCTCCCTGGCCTTGGAACACATGCCAAGAGCAACTGCCTGATTCATTCCCAACATAATCCTCTGTCCCATACCACCTACTCTGGGGCAAAGGCTATTTCCTTCCTGGCTTCTGAAGGAAATGAGAATAGAAGTGCCTAATCAAGCAGGGGCATGGAGATTTTCAGTGAGTCCCCAGGAATGTTCCTCATGGCCATATCCCTTCCAGTCTACCAAATCGTGCAGTTGGCTGTTATGGAAATAAGAGTTCAAACTGTCCTCCATTTCAAACTCCTCTTCCCCCTCTGAAGAGCCTGAGTCTCCTTGAGTTTGGAATGCACGCCGTGTACAACTATCTCTTTCATTTCCAACAGCCTGCCTGAGCAGCCTCCCAGAGACAATGCTGACAGATTTTATGAATTTGCTCCTGCAGCAAATTTTGAAATGACAATAAGGTTTGACCATGCTTATCAAATTACTGGTCCTCCTTGAAGATTGACAGCAAGACCTGTTATCAAGTTTGTGTTTAGATCAGCTAAAGAATACTTCTTCCAGGCAGCTAGACTGAAAGGGGAGCTCTGTTGGGCTCCAGACAGTGATAAAATCATGCTTTATGAAGATTTGTAAAAGCTGAAGAGTGGTCCAAGAGTGCTTATCTATCACACCAAACTTCTAGTCATGTTTGTTGTTGAATTCTCAGATGAATATGTTTCAGTCCCCAGAATCTTTTCTTATGGGGGTTTGAGCTACTGCAATATTTTTATCTTGCTTTCCCTTTGTTCTCTTTTTCTCTTCCTATGTGGTTTAGGTTTTGCAGCACACATAACATAGAATAACAATAACAATATAACTTGAAGAGCAGAAAGACTTTTCTATATTCCTAAACCATCTTTGCCCAACCTGGTGCCCTCCAGGCATAGTATTGCAGACCTTGAGTCATCTCACTTGCAGCTGATAGGAGCAGGTCCGAACTGCTTGGAAGGCACCAGGTTAGGGAGGAATGAATGTCCTGAAGTAACTAAGTGACTTTATATCTGTAAGGAGCATTAAGAAAAATATTATTGCTGATTTTACTAATTACCTCCCTCCACCTTACTTTTACCCCAGGGAAAAAAAAAAAAAAACCCAAGTTCTTTCTCTGGCTTCAAAATTTCCCAGAATTTAACATCTAATTAGAACTAAGTCTCTCAAATGTACTGGTAGCTGGTGCAAGCACCAGAATTAGTGCTTAGATTTTTAGTCCCCTGCTATCAATCTGGGCTGCTACATTTTGTGCAAGTTACAACTGCCGTGGAGATCATTGCAGTAATCTAACATAGTCTGTATCAGAGTATGGAAGCCAGTATCTGTGTCCAGAAAGGAGCACAGCTGGGCTACCAAAATTGGTAAAAAGCACTGCATGCCACTGAAGCCACATTAAGCAGGAGGGAAACTCCATCCAGAACAGGGTGAGCACCATCTTGTCAGAAGAACCTGATGACAGTTTTTTCTTGTGTTTTTGGTTTGACAGTGTACCCTACAGATATGAAAAATCATACATTCCCTGTTTTCAGATTCATAATGTAAAGGACATGATGAAAGGGGATTGGCAGAAAGCTAAACTTACAGTTCTTATTTTCAGAATTGCCTTAGGTATTTTATGGCATGGTAGTGTGAGTACAAACTCCTTGCAATTGTTTCATTTCAGGCAGATATATGGAGTTAGATTAGACTCCCCTGTGCCCTGATGTTCTTCTCGATAGGCAGGGGGTACAGCTCCCCCAGTGACGCTTGCTTCTCTAGCAGGTGGATGAGACGAGTCTCTTGTCTCAGGGCCTGGATTAGGGTTAGGCCTAGGTGTATGTTCTTCCTGGCAGGAAAGGGTGAAAATCCTTGTAGTTTTTCCTTGTCCTGCTGATGCCCAGGGCAAGGTTGGGTCCCCTCTGCCATGATGCTCTTCTGGGAAGTAGCGGGGTTCAGTCTCCCATTGGCCCTTGGTTCTTTAGATAATAAGTCCAGAAGCTACAGTCCCAGGGAACTTTCAGTTGTTTGTTAAATTTCAAGGTATCTTTAGGACTGAGCCACAAGACACAGATTTCAGAAATACTGGCTTATTCCATCAGGCTGCCTTTTAGAATATTAACTCTTTCAAACCTTTTCTAAAACAGAATGCTCATCCATTGGTACCCTCTAGACTCCAGAAATGTGTCTTGTCTAAACACAAATCATGGTATTTTAAAAACTTGTACTGGTCTTATCGTTCCAGCATTTAGCTAGAGCCAAGTAAATTTTTAATATACTGGTTAGCAGTGACACAGCTTCTTGGAAGCACCTTATCTTATCCAGCCAAATCTTGTAATTGTCTTCTGGCCTCTAAACTATTCTAGAATAAGTGTTTTATTGCTGTGATTTGCTACCTGGTGATTTTATTTTTAAATTTTGACCCAGTGTTCCCAGTGGACTTAATACTCTTCTGGTAAGTTGTGTTGACGGTGAACCAGAAGAGTATTGCTGATTTGAGACTTGATTAATGTGCCAGTGTTCTATGTGACATAGCCCTATTTATCCTGTATGTTGATTATGGTTATACCTCTAGTTGCCTGACAGCTGCCTTCAATAAACTCATTAACCTGGGGCATGAATGTTTTAATGTTGGTGGGAAAAAATTGCTCTTTTGGCTAATTAGTCAATCGCCTAAAAATGAATTGGTTATTAACATATGAAGTGATTAAACAAGGTAGTCCTTCTTTGGATAGCCAGTGACCATAGTCAAATTATTAGTAATGATGGCTGGTGGTAATTAGTAGCCTTTACTGAGAATCTCTTTCACTGAAAATTAAAATATTTTTATTGTTTTCTTAAATATATTAATATAAAATATTGAATAACTGGGGGCTGTGTTGCAGGGGAGGAGAGGGAGGAAGGGGAGGAAGTCATGTGCACTTGGGCAGATAGAGTTGGAAGAGTGTTAAGGAGGGAAAGAGGGAGGAAGGCTTCTGATTGGACAGCAGCTGAGAGCGTGGGGAGGGGCAGAGTGTCTGCAGGGGCATGGTCTTTGCCAGAGGCAGGATCTGAAAATAATTGTACTCCCACATGTGATGATGTACATGTGGAGGGTTTACATGGAAAGACAGAGAGGAACTATGTGTACAGCATGCACATATACATAAATGTATTTCTAAAATCTTTTGTATAAACTATTTGCATTTATAAAAGGGTAGACATAAATACAAGTGTATGCTTATATATTATAAATGTATCGATGTATGTGGGATTGAAACTCGGGGTTGGGTTTGGGGTTTGGGCAGTTTGAGCTCTAGTTCTCACTCAGTCATGAAGCCAACTGGGTGACTTTGCACCAGTCACAGACTCTAAGCCCAACCTAGCTCACAGGGTTGCTGTTGAGAGGATAAGACCGACAGCAGCAGCAGGAGAATGATGTAAGCTGTTTTGAGTTCTTCATAAGAAAACAGGTGGGATATAAATCTAATAAATAATTTTGGAAGCATCACTGAAAAGGTGCACAACAGTAGAAAACCTTTATTTTTATACTTGTATTTTTACAGTTGCTGCCAATTGTTCCAGCAGTAGAGGAATGTACTGTCATGTGTGTGAAAAATAAGTTTTAAGTCATTTAATTTATAGATAAAATAATGCATAGATGCTGAAGTGTGGTCTTCCTTCTGCATGTTGTAGTCTAATTGTACGGTTACATAACCTGCTGTTGGACATAGAGTGATCATGCCTCTATCGAACTAACTACCTGGAATATAATAATACATCTCATCTGTAAATACAGTTGCTTCAAGTTCATGGGTTTTAAAATAGGTTGGTTGGTACCATAATGAGAAATTATACTGCATACTATTTTTCCTGTAGTTTTTGACCCAATAAAATTATTAGCAATGATGGCTGTCAATAAGCTGTTGGCTTTCAACAAAAGACATGTTAATTGTGTAGAGTTTTTTTTTTTAAAAAGCTGAAAATACACAAACGTGACAACTTTATAAATACAACATACTCTGTGAAAAATAATGAGAGAGCTGAAAGAGAACTTGATTTCATTTAAATACTCATGTATGCCAGTATATTGTTACCATTCCTGCATTCACAAATCCACAAAACTAGCATAATAGAAATACAAATATTTCTTAAATGTTCTAACTAATCATAAAAGGTATTGCCATTATCTTGAAGGACAGATTCAAGGTTAGCTTCATTATCACAATGTTGTACTGCTCATTTTGCTGTGCACATAAGCCATTCCTCAAACATGTGAGTCCTGAACAATGCTTACCTCTGCATAGTGACAGTTTTCCAGTCAACCACTATATGGTAAATACCCTCTGCCCTATCTGTAGCCCTCTGGACTAGGATGGAAAAGAATGGAGTCAGGGACAGGCAGCTTTTCCAAATAAAGCTTAGGTAATTTGCATGTCAAATAAACTGTTGACAAGGTGACAGATGAAGTGATTCCATGGAGGGTACTGCAGTGTAATTCATATCTGTTGGGTTATTGTAGCTATGCAGGTGTCGTGTAAAAACATCAAGGCATTTTAAGAGTTGTGATGGTACATTGTTTCTTTTAGTTCTGAAAATGACAACTGAAATTCTGGGCAAGTTTGCCCAAGTTTTAGTGCCGCAAAATTACTTTCAGCCATATAGCCAATGTAGTATTTTACCAGGAAGAAGACTCATTTTCTCATGCTGAGTGGTGACTGCAAGTGTTTGCTCCCTTCCCTTTCTGGGAATGTTTCAGAACTGATTAGTGCATTAGGCAGTGACCATCTATACAATTTTCAATCTCTTGCTGGTGGTGGGCAATATTTTAGTTTAGTTTTTCTTGGGCTCTGTTGCAAAACTGCTTCTTCAGCACAGTCTCTTTTGCATTCCTATCCCAGCATTTTTCTCTACCTTTGAGACCTCAGCCCCTTCTGAAAATATATTTCTTGACTCCTGCCATCATTCCAATGTAAAGATTTTTTTTAAGAGCAGAAACCTTTACTTACTAAATTAGCTATTTGAATGGGAAAAATCAGAGGACAATTTTAAATATTCCCTTTGGCTTCTTCCATTGTATTGTAGCCCTTCTCCATTCCAAAGTCCCATTTGTATGCCAGAAAAAAAAAGTCTAATGAAGATCACAAATAGACTAGGTTCATTCTGAAAGGGAGTTGCTACAGGGAAGAAATTAAACTCTCAGGTGGACATCTTTGTTTGGTGGCAGCAATAGTGTGATTGTATTTCCTAGCCTTTGTAACCATGATTTTGAAACAGGCTGTGTTGGGTCTTGCGAGGGAAATATGGGCAAGATTTAATTGCCAGAAAGACAATAACAAGAGATTAAGACCTATGGGATACCAGGCCATATTCAGTTAGAAGTGAGTGCTAATATAAACTATGTTGTTCTACTTCAATGAACCTCCACTGCAGTACCAGTAGTATTAGTTGTTATGGTGAGATTTCCAGGAAAACCTGTTGCACCAACCAATGCTGTGGCCTTGCAGTTGTCATGAGCTAGGGTCCTGCCCTTCACATGTTCAAAGCTACAGATCTTTCTTGCAAAATGTTCTTTATTGACCAAAGCATTTTCCAGACACAGAAACACCCAGAACAAGTTTTTGAGCATGCACAGAGAGGTTCGTTGAACCCTGTCTTGTATTCACCTCCAGGAAGTCTCCTTACGAGTTTGTTTGGGAGGGGCCTTCTGAAAATCAGCACACCTCCTCTCTACACATGGCTCTTCTCTGCTGATGCTGCATCATGGGGTCAAGAGCTGTGCCCTCCTCATCTACCTCTCAGAAATTCCTCTGTTCCAAGTCCCCTCCTGCCAACTGTATGTCTTGGTTATTCCTAGAGACTGCCTTCCCACCTGGGGAGTCTGGTCTTGAGATAAGCACCTCAGTTTCTCTCATCTCCATGTCTGGAAATGGCCCAAATTCCACAGCCCCCTCTTGCACCTCTTCTTCCTCCCTGACTTCTCTTCTGGAGACCAGCCAACAGCCCTTGAGAATTTGCACCCAAAGCAGCTGCCTTTCCTACTCCGAACAGCAATAGTGCAATACAAATTATGTCAGTGCTTGTGGTGCGTTATATATGTCCCAATGCTATCTCTTCCGCTGGCCCATCCTGCTGGGAAGGGTAACCTGCCACCTTCTGGTGGAAACAGAAAAGCATTCTGAGTGTGTTTAGGGAGAATTTCACTGTAATTTTTGACTGCTGAGTCCCAACACAATTTGTGGACTCCTGTCTGTTGTGTGTGTGTGTGTGTGTGTGTGTGTGTGTGTGTGTACAGAGAGAGACAGGACTGTTGTGCTGCTTGCACAGTATGGATAAAAAATGACTACATGCTTTCAGCTTGAGAGTCACTTATTTAAGATAAGAATGCAAGATCTGGTAGCTATTTGTTTTATTGATATAATCATAATTCACATGGCAGTTACCTGCCTAACAATAGATATGTTATGTGAGGCAAGAACATGACATGCAATACAATGATGTGAGCAGAATATTTCCAAAAGGACAGAAAAGAAGTGGAATGAAGTCCAAGCTACAAAGGAAGAGGTCAGATAGGTAGCACAAAATTGCAGGGATGGCATCATGAAGACTAAAGCTGAGAATGGTCTGAGGTTAGCTAGGAATACTAAAAGCAACCAAAAAAAGCCTCCTTCAGATTTGTTTATAGTAAAAGTCAAAGGAAAGAAATGGTTCAGCTGCTCCATGTAGGTGGTAAAATGATAAGAAAAGGCAGAAGTACTCAATTTTGACTTAATCTTCTCCCAGAAGAGGATCTATGACTTCCCCGATGAAGGGGAAGTATAAACTGAAGGAACAGCATCCTAGAGTAAAAAAGGATCTGGAAGAAGAACTCTCACATCCTCTTTCTATAATCTTTGAGAAATTATGGAGGATAGAAGTGTCAAATGACTGGAGAGGGGAAAAGTGAAATGAAAGTTGCTCTGAAAGCGCTTGGGAAGAACATAGCACCCAATGTAAATAGGATACTAAGAGAATTATTGCGAGTTGCAGAGACTTGAATTAGTCCAATTCTTAACAAAAATATGCTAACAAATATGGAAGACAGAACAATGGTCCACAATTTGGAAATGTTCCATATATATTCCAGTCCTTAAGAAAGGAGATGTTAAAGAGCACAACCACCATAGGACCATTGCATTAATCTCCCATGCAAGCAAAGTGATGCTGAAGGTTTTGCAACAAAGAATTTTACCCTATAAAATGCTAGAAATGTCTGAAGTTTAAGCTGGATTTTGAAAAGGTAGAGAGGCACTTGAGATCATATTTTAAATCTATGTTGACTGTTGGAGCACACCAAAGAATTTCAGAAAATCAGTCTGTGGTTTATAGACTACAGCAAGGCCTTTGACTCTTTGGCTCATAAGAAACTCTGGATGGTCCTGAAATAAACTGGTATGCCTCAGTGCTTGACTATCCTCATTTGTAACCTGCATTGAAGACAAGAAGCTTTTGTAAGGACAGAATATAGAGTATGGTTTTCTATCTGTAAAGTTGTCAGACAAGGGTGTATTGTATTTGCCCATGTGTTCAGTCTGTATGCAGAACATATCATAAGGAAGACTAGATTTGAATCAGAGGTAGGTGTGAACATTGGCTGAAGACACATCAGTAGTTTAATATATCCAGATAATATATTATTCCTGAACTGCTCTTGATGAAACTGAAAGTAGAAATTTGAAAGCAAGACTGCAGCTTAATATGAAGAAAACAACACTCCTGACCACAGGGTAATTACAGAACGTTATTGTTAACAATGAAGAAATTGAAACTGTGAAAGATTTTGCATATCTCAGTTCAGTCATTAGTTCAAATGGAAAAATTCAAAGAAGACTGAGACTTGGAAGGTCAGCAATGCACTAGGAAAATAATAATCAAATGTAAGGATGTTTCACTGGAGACCAAGGCCAAGTTCATCCACACTACTGTATATCTGATCACTATGGAATGGTGTGAAAGCTGGACAGGGAAGGAAGCTGACAGGAAGAAAATGTATGCTAGAAGGAAAGCTTTGTGAATACCCTGGACTGACTGGAAGATGAAGTGGCTCCTAGATTAAATCAAGGCAGAGCTTTTCCCTAGAAGCAAAAATGACAAAATTGAGGCTGTCATACTTTGAGCACATCATGAAAAGGTAAAACACCCTGGAGAAGACAATCATTCTAGGGAAAGTTGAAGGCAGAGGAAAGGCACATAAGAACAAGAGTGGTACTGCTCTGTATCCCTGCTAATCATGGTTTCTCATTCTTTTTTCATATTTGATATGGTGTAGTTTGTGTTTTTAGAGTTGAAGTCCATCACTGTAATATCTAACCATTTCAGGAACAGTATATAAAAACTGGAGGAGGCATGAAAGAAACATGTGAGGATTGAAGAAATAAGGAAACCCAGTTCCCTGTACTCTGTAATACCCAGGTCTCTGATTTAAATGTAGCAGTTTTTATCAGAATACTTCTAAAAATTCAAAGGTAATAGCATGTCCTTGCTTTACATTGTTTAAATTTAAAGGGAAGAAAACAAAGGTACTAAAAACGTAAAGGATAGGCTGAGAACCAACACATTTATTTCAGCAGAGGTCAACCACCTTCCACTAAAGTTGTTTGGCCACCTTCAGTTTCACTTCCACTATTAGTTCATTGTACTCTGAAACACACACACACACACACACAAAATATATATTTATATATATAGATAGATATGTTATCTCACGTGTTTGCTCACATTCAGTACAACTTTGAAACTACCAAGCTTGCTTAATATTGTATTTCAAATTTGCATATATTCATTTTTTGTAATGAATTTATAAACTGTATTTTTTGTGGAAAAATAAAGCACATTAATGGCTATAACCCCAATCTTTCAAAAGTACAATCCTGTCCTGTACAGGCTGACTTTTTCCCCGTGCAGGCAGACATCCTGACCCTGGATCAGTAGGCCTACTGATGAATAGTATCAGTACCTTATCCAGATTTAATTTGTTTGTTAATCCTCATCCAACGTACCATTGACTTCAGAGACCAGTTGAGAAATTCTGCCACCTCTGCAGATAATAAGGAAATAGGAGCTGAGTGTCATTCGGATACCGATAAAGAGAGCATTTTTGGCTAATAGGGCAGGATACAAATCCACTAAATAAATAAAATTATGGACCGTACTTCCAGGTGAAACTTCCTTGTGGTTTCAAGAAGTATGACATACAGGCTGAGCACAAGCTTCCCATACTATCTTGTGAAACCTGATCCTGAGGAAAGCCTGAAGCTGTTGTGAGCAGGTCACTTCCTTCTTTCCCTCTGTTTCAGTACCCTCAAAATGAAACCTTATATACACGATTCTTTTATTGATGCCTAACTGGATACAGAATCAGCTTGCCTTGGAAAAGGAGGGAGACATTTCATTGCTGGTGGATGAAATAATAGAGAAGACAACAGGCAAAGCAAGTGGGCCAGTAATAAAGTGTCTGGTATTCCCAGCATCTAGCCCTCAAGCAACAAGCGCCATCCTGACGGGTAGAGTCAGAAGCTTTTCTGAAAGGGAGGAAAGGAGGGGAATTTTCAGTTTGAATTCAACTCTTTATATGGGCAGATGCTTCTACAGCTCAAGGAGAACACTGTTTTGATTTATACTGTTCTGTAACCTGTTAATGTTTTTGATAAAAGAATTATGCCTGGATGGTGCTATTTTGGCTTCATAAGGAACAGCACTTGCAGAATTGAGCTTGCTATTAGTATATATGGTGATGCTAAATATACTGTTAACACACATGTAAACAAATTAACCTTTTTTGACACGGCTTGAATTAATCTGCCACATCATTTTACAAAATATACATCACCTTGACCAATTGAAACCTATGTTGTAATCTGTCCTTGACATTTTGATCATTACTACAGCATTTCAAAATTGGTATAGTCACATTAAGAACTGTTTGATACATTTCAATTCTTTTAAAAAATACTTTAGTATACATGAGTTAGTATAGGTTGTTGTACTGCAATTCCATCCTGAATTTGGGGTCAGAAAGTTAAGCCACAGGCATATTCAGTTTTTGTCATACTAATGTCTGAAATGGGAATGGGTAGTGCAATGTATAAAGATAGAAGGAATTATCACACTAGCTGAGATATGTTGCATTAATCATGTATAGAGTCATCACTCTGCCTTCTGTGTAGAGGGAAAGGCCAGTTGCATTTTCTGTTTAAGAAATAACTTATGCAATGGTGCAGAAGTGGGGAATCTGTACCTATAGATGTGTGGAATTACAACTCTCATTGACCATATTAAACTTCCCAATGGTCAGGGATGATAGGGGCTTTAAGCTAATAACCTCTAGTGGGCCACAGGTTCCCCCTCCTGATGTTGGGTTTCTGCATCTCTTTATAAAGTAAATTACCAGATATTAATCACTTTCAATTAAATACTACCATCTGACTTCTAAATGACTGAAGAAAATCATTCACGGCATTATCTGATGGAGAATATCTTGAAAAAATGGTAAGGAATCGGTTTAGAACACAAAATGCCATGTCAGTTCATTTGTTGTACATCATGGGTCCTCAAACTACGGCCTGGGGGCTGGATCCGGCCTGCCATGCCCATTTGAACCTCCGTGTGCCTGTGCCCACCTGCCACCACCCACCCCACCTCACCTCGCCCCATGCATGGGGAGGCAGCGGTTTGCTCTCTCGGAGAAAACAATCTCCAAGCGAGCAAGCCGCTGCCTTGTGCACCCACCTCGTGGTGCGTGCCCACCCACGCCTTGCCTTCCCTCGCTGCATATCCTGCCCCTGCCTCAGCACGCGCGCCCGCACACACCCCTGGCCCGCACACACCGCCAGCACCACCTTTCCGCCCCACACCCATGGCAGCTTTCAAGTGGCCCCTAGGTGGAAAAGTTTGAGGACCCCTGTTATACATCATCCATATGTCTTCCCTTGAGTGGTTTTCTGTTGAGGTAATATCTAATTTTTTACTTGAAGCATCTTTTTTTTTGTTGCTTGCAAAATTCCCTTTGACCATTGAGTAATATAGCACCTTTTCTTCTATTGCAGTTGTCCTATTGCAGTTGTCTTTGTTTGCCTGAGTAAGGTGAAAGTGACAGAATGAGAAGCCTGCAGGTCCTTACTGCATTTCCATTAATTCTCCCTTTTTGAACAATGAGTATTCTTCCTGCACTGTGCTAGAGCACATATCTTTCAACATGTGAAATGCAGAACTTTACTTTTCGTCCTATACCACCTCTTCCCACAAGCAGCAAACATATGTCTCTGTAATAAGGTTATCCAACTCCTGAGTCTAATACCCAGAATGGATTGATTTTATATCAGTCAAATATGAATTGGTCATTTGAGTGTTTATTCACATGATCATGGATTTTAAAAAAAGAACATAATTGATCTTTAATATTCAGATAATTCCTTAACAAAAGTTAAGTGCATGCTGATTGCTTGATATTGTTACAGCCATGCTGGACCCCTGGGTCGCCTTTCCTGAATCCAGCTCAGGAAATCTGTGTTTTTTATCTTGAGCTGAAGAAGCTTACATGTAGTCAATAAAGAAGCATTGAAATTAATGGCCAATGTTGTGACAAGTTGGGTACAGTTACAGTATGTATAGTGCATTCCACATTTGAACAAGAAAAGTGTTATTTAATCATTATTAAATGTTTGCAAAACTAAAAAGATAACTCCATACATCTGTGAGATAGCAAGAACATAATCCTGTTATACAGTTCTTTGTCTGTTTTTATTACATCTGCTTAAGACACTTATGTTTAAACTGTTTAATGGAGTTGTAGAATGAATTTTGGTCTAATAGAGTAGTGAATTATACTCCATGCATGCTTATGCATAATAAAGTACCACAAACAAATAATGGCTACTCCTCTGGAACTTGTGACATAGACAAATCATTTCTTGCTTAATTGCTGGCTCCAGAATGATTGTTTTATGATTCTTTATCTTCAGTAGACAACATTGAAGAATGTAAGGTTTTTTTCCCTTTTCGTAAAATCATCTAATTCATTCACATATGTTTAGTCATACATACCATTCCTGAATTTTCTGCTCAGAGCTGGGAATTTCATCCCAGTGAGCAAGATTGTGGTTTAGCTGTAAAATACAAGCATTACTCACCCTTCTTATTCATTTCTGATGTTTCTGTGAGATAGCTGAGAAGATATCGGCCTCAGTTCAAAGAATTGTGACCAGACATGCTTGCCTAGCTCACACAGGTTGCTGCATGCTGCATTGCAAACAGATTTTGACATTTCACCAAGTATTATTTGTTGAAGAGCTGCATGGCTGTTTTTGCAGTTCAAAATAGATATAAAATCTCAAACTCCTAGGAGCACTCAGAGGAATTGAGCAATAGTGACAGGTACTTTCTGATACAAGAAAGTATCATATGATACACGGTGATAGCTAATAGTTCTTCTGCTAAATGGCACCAACAGTGTGGATTGCCATAATGGTCCTACAGAAAAGGATATAAGTTTTGTGAGATAAGATGTTGCAGACTTTCATGTTTAACCATGTATTTGATCAAACATTCAGAATCAAGGGCAAAATCCAATGAAACACTTACCCCCTCCTTATCAGTTCTCTTGCATTCTACAAATATCCATCTACAATGGCACTGTCTGTATGCAGATTTAATGCTTCTAGGAGCAGCCAAAATGAGTGGAAACATTAATTTCTGGAAGAGAGCAGTATGGCAGAGCTTATATAAGGAAGCTATACCAACCTGTCCTGATTCAGGAGTGATTGTTTCTCCTTGTTTTGAGTCTTCCTCTGGAAAGTATTAAATCTCTGCTATGTAGGTTGTGGGTCCCATTTGTGCAACAGACTTGGTGATATCCACCAATGACACAACAGAATCTGCAAGGCACAAGTTAACTGGTGGGGGCATAAAGCACTGTGTTGAATTCTGCCCAGTAAAGTAGGATGCACATTGATTAATAATTGTATACGTAATATATTAAGTTTCTTTAAGCTAGACCAACAGAAATGTATCACCTTACATCGGTTACCTGGGGATGGAGTGGGGGGGGTATTCTGAGTGAATGTGCATTTGAGCTGAAGATTTCTGATAGATAAAACAGTAGCTCTTATTCATGCAGTTGCATTCGGTAAATCTGTGAAAACATTCTTCACTCATGCCCTTTCTTATGTATATAGTTTAGGGTTCTTTTGTCATCCTATATAAGATTTAATCCCATTCTGATTATTCCTACTGGTGACCATCTCTCTCTGCTGCTTCCTTTGTTCATTGAACAACACTGACTGATTTCTTTTAACACCACTTATTTACAATAGTTTCTGTGTCTTCACTGTTCTTACCAGTAAATGATGAGAATTTAGATTTTAGTTCCATGATGATCTCCCATCTAGGCAATCACTTGCTTTGTATGTCACAATAGTCCAGTCTGGCTTAATTTACCTGTGGTGGCTGTTGCATCATGCCAGGTGACCACAAATCCAGGCAGCAGAGGATTGACCCTTGTTTGAGGTTGTACAACATGATAGGCCCCACTGGGCTATTAAAAAATGTGAATAGGCATACTTATCAACTTCAGAATATATTCAGTCAGGAGGTTCTGCCTTGTGACTTCAGGCAACTAATTAGGCTGATGCCGTAAATAATAGGAATGTAACATTTCTGGAAATTTAGAAACCATGAAAAATATTATTTACAGATAGAAAGTTATTGTATTACTTTAGGAACAATGTATTTTGTATAGTTTGGTTTGGCATAAAATTGCCATGTTTGGCTTTTTAAAAGCACAGCCCATTCAAGCAGTAATTACAGAATGAAAGTACTTTTTTTAATGTTTTGCTTTTGTTTTTCTTGTTTCCTGAACTGTAAAGAATGCCTGAACTATAAGGAGCTTCTTTGGCCTTTGAGGAGCAGGTGAAATGAAATCAGAAGATGTCATCAATATTTGTAAAACAAAGACAATTATGTCTCCTCTAGGCTTCTTCTACACAGTTAAGCAGACATAAACACTCATTCAAATAGGAATGACTGTGTAACATGTCATTTGAACATGAATATACGTAGCATTTAATCCAGTTCATTTCCTGAACTACTATCAATTTCAGTTTCTACTAGTTCTGTTTCTTCATCTTAGCCTTTAACACACTATGACTTCCAAAAACTAAAAGTTTGCCTGGATTGAAACAAATCATGTGTCAGTTTATTTCTTGATCTGATATGAGTATCTCCAAACATTGGCTAGTGTTGCTTGCTTTGTAATCCAGTCAAATACAGCAGTGGTGCAGTCATCGGATACTTAGGCAGTATGGATTGGATGGCAACAAAATTCGTAATAAAATCTTTCATTTTGTATTCTTTTATACTTGTTAGTGAAAATACACTTGGATTCCCAAAAACAGCTGTTTTTCATTGACCATTTGGTAAGTAATTTCCGACAAAAGCACACTGTTTGATCAAATACAGTGACTGCTGAAGAAACTGGTGGAAGAATTTACAGGGAATTCTCCAGTTGAAGCTAGAAGGCATTCTCATCAAGTAAAGTGTTACTTAAATTTCTGGGTACTTTAAGATCTACAGTGGTGATCTCTCTCTCTCTCTCTCTCTCTCTCTCTCTCTCTCTCTCTCTGTGTGTGTGTGTGTGTGTGTGTGTGTTATGAGCTTCTTTGATTTTTAGTAAACTGTCAAAGGAGATCATCACTCAAGCCTATCAAATGTTACTACAGAATTTCAGTGTCACTATTCTTTGCCTGCCTTTCTTCTTGATGCTACATTATGAGTAGCTTTTCTATATTTTATAACTTGTTTTGCTCATCTATAGATCTTTTGGAGGGTGTCTGGTTTCAATATGATAAGAATTTTAGCCCATGACATGCACATTCTATTACAGTAATATGTGGATACTTATTCTAGTACTCGCATTATCAATCGGCAACTAGACCTTGGAGGGAGCAAAAAAAGGAAGAGGAGGAGACAGGGGAGGGAAAAGGCTGGGGCCACAGAGTTATGTTTATTCCCATTGGTGCTCCCAGGCTCTTTCCCTCTTCCTCTCCAGTGCTAAATCTAGATAGCCAAAATGGCAATCTATAGAAAATGCAGGGCACAAAGTGTGATATTGATGGAGATGTCTGCCACTTCAACTCACTTCTGCCATTTGGTGCACATAAGTCTTCTAAGTCCAGAGGCTACAAGCATCTTCTGAAGGAGCAATAGGATTGTGCCCTTAATTTCTATAGAACTTACTAGTGGGGTAGGAATTTACATACATAATTAGATAATTGAACTGTTCTTTTGCTGGCCATGTTAGGCTGTATCACTAGTACTTCAGACTCCTGTTAATTTGATAAACGTAATACATTCTAGGATGGGAGTGGGATAGAATATTCATTTTTTCCTCAAAAATTAATGGAGGTGTACATATCTAGAGTACATCTGCTTTATCTTTCTTTAAAAACAACATTTGGCATAAGCTAAACTATTCTAGCATGAAGAAGGAAATCCACCTAAGGTTGAATTAAGTTCTTTTAGTTCCTACCCCTTCTCTTTCAGCACTCAAGAGTCCTTATAGCAGTATGCATGCCATTAACTATTACAGGGGAAAGGGCTATTTATTTCTCCTTTATGTGGATATTAATTGTTTCATAGACTTTACTTACATGTATGGCCCATAGGAGGTAATGCTTGCAGCGCTGCTGCATGTGTGCCTGTTAAGACACAGTGTCCGCTTGGTTTAATGAGACTAAATGCCCAAGTTCATGTGCATGGGATGGCAGCCTTCACTTAGCGTTTGTTTGGGATTTTTAATGCTGGATGATGCTTTATTGCTCTTTAGTTTTAATTGTTACACTAGTCTCAAGTTTTACTGTATAGTCTTTTGCTCTTGTTTTTTTCTTGGTTTCATAAGAAATTTTAATTGTAAATTGTAAATTTTATTGTAAATTGTTATATGTGCTTGGTAGGTAGATGGTGGATTTATTCATTTAATAAACAGGTAATAGATATTAGTGAAATTAAGAATAGTAACACTAATAATAAGCTAGGTGCACTTAAATGAACTGTATATTACAAATTCAAATCAAGCCTGATACCTATCCACACACAGCTAATTCATAGCATTCTAACTTCTAGACGCCACATGCACTTTTAGTAAAAGATGCTATGCTTAATAGTCCATTACCACTGATTGTATTGTGTTTAAAATAAAAATAATGTTAAGCATTGATGCAATTCATCAAATTATTTTGGAATGAATTGTCGCAATTTGAACATCTAAAATGAGATGTGTTCTGTCTTCATGGGAAGAAAAAGAAGAGAGAGCATGCAGCACTATGTGGCAGTTTCTTCTCAATTCTAAGGGTGAAAGTATATGGGGAAAAGACTGTGGGAAGAAAACAGGAGTGAAAAGGAAGGGGGGAAGGGTTTAGGTTTAGCTGGTAATTGCCTGAAAAATAGTTAAGACTGTAGACATGCCCTGCCATTGGTTCTTCTTTTATATTAGGTCTAAACCCCAAAGCATATTTTAGTTCAGCACAGGCAGAGTTCTGTAAGGTCAGATTCTGTTAATTTTGTTAGTAACCATGTACGGTATGCTGTTCTTATCAATATTTTGTATTGATGGGAAGTGTCATTGAGAGTATGATAAAAGAACTGGACATTTGTTTAAATTCTTAGACCTCAGCAAGAATTTGTAAGAGCCGTGAAGAAATAAACTGTTTAGAATTTCTGCAGAAATTGTTGGGCAAAGGGAAGACATCTGTAGATTGGAAGGATGGAATGTTGATGGGGAAGGACAGGCTGACAGACCACAGTGTTGAGAAATCTATGAGAAGAAGGAATTGGCATCCTTTCAGCTCTGACTAGTTAGGGATCTGGAGAAAGAGTATGTCCGAACCTGGTGAACACAAAATGCACTAGCACTATCCAAAATATTTTGTGCTTATTTGTTTACATTGCTTACATTTTGCAACCTACAAGTTTCCAGTTATGCATTGGCTTTGATATTTGCTTAGTAGCCAAAAAATAGTGCCCTGTGTTCTTGCTCCATTTAGCTCTCTTAGGTCTCTGTAGGAATGCCTCTACTGAGTATGCATGGAATATGAGTATGCCAGCAGCTCATAGGTTTTAAGAATATAAAGAATTGTATAATGCACATATGATTTCATGGGAATAAAAGCTTCACCCCTACCTTAAAGTACAGCTACTAGGACTTTCCAGGTCCTTACTTTAAGCCAATATCCTGTATGTCCTTAATGAAAATGTTATTTGAACTTATTCTCAAGTCCTGTGCATTCCCTTGGACCACATGTTATCTCTTATGTATTAAGTGCCTCTAAAAGCCGATGATACTGAAATTTAATTGTTTAAAGTTGTTACACCTATAATAAACCCTCAAGTGATCATGAAATTGCTTAATAAGCTTTATGTGACAATTGCTGTTTCCAGCTATATATAGCTCTAAAGCCAATCCTTTGGCAGTAGAATACTTAACAGGCTTTAAGGCTGCTTTTACTTTAGTTAGTGCTGCAGCCTACATATAGAATTTAACCAGTGAGTAAGCTTTTTCTTTCCTGATTATTAAGAGTTATGGAGACCATAAGTAAATTTCACATATAGAGCTTCTAAAATCTATAAGTAGTCCTGTAAAAGAATTCTGTAAAGGAACTTGGAAGTTATGCAGGGCCATTTCACAGATGACTGTCTTACTCAATAATTCTCACCTGTATGCAGGAGGGGAAGAGTGTGTGTGTGTGTGTGTGTGTGGTGTAATGTGATTAACACATAGCTGTTTTGCTAGTACAGATAACCTTTTAAAGTGAAATATGCAAGAGAACTCTGAAATAATTTCAACAAAATTGTGGATTCACATGATTACCACAGAACACTTAGGTAATCTGTTTATGTAAAGGCAGTCCCCAAGTTATGAGCAACCTCTGCTTATGAACAAACTTCCATACAGCTTATTATTTTTTTAAATTGTACAGAAAATTGTCATCAGCATAGAGAGAGAGAGGAAGTAAAAGATAAGAGAAGGAGGCCTTCAAGGCATCACTGGGGTTGTAGGGGAGGCCTCCCTGGCCTACCTATCTGGAAAGGGAAATCTCTCTGGCATTTCCTTGCTGCAAAGAGGCATGGGTGAGTTTGGGGGAGGGAGCTAGAGATATTTGTGGGGAGGGGGGTTCACTTTCACAGGGGCCTGCAGTCCTAAGCCCTGGACATAATGGAGGGCTGACTATATGTGATCCAACTTAGATACAAATTTGGCTTAAAGATGAATTTCTATTTTCTCAGAAATAGAACTTGTTCATAACCTGAGGACTGCCTGTAGCTGACAATTAATTGCATTGCAGTGACTTTAAGCATGCCCCCTCCCGCAACAAAAATTGTTTTGCTGTTTACTTCAAGACTTCAAGGACCCAAAATGACTGTTGTAGGACAGACTTCCATTCCTTTATAGCTGTTTAATCCTTTATCAATAGGTGGGATCATATGCACTCCATCAGCAGTGTGAGGAAAAAAATCATTCAATCTTTGCATCAGTCTTTCACCACTCCTTGTTATAGGTGGACCTCAAACAAAAAGAAGTGTGAATTGACATGTTGTGTTTCTGGGGCTTCCTTAATTTGCTGAATAATCAATGTGCTTTAATTTTACATATTTGGAATCTGCCACCCATTAGAATGATAGGGGTGGAGGGAGAAAAAAATCATTATTTCTTAATATATTTTGGAATTGCTTCTTCAGTCAATGAGTGCTCAACATGATGTCCCAAGGCATTCATAAGAAATGAAAATTTTCACCTTCATTTTCCATGAATGCCTCTGCAGTGTACAAGGATCTCAGAGACATTCTTAGGAAATGAAGATGGTATAAGCTTCTGCTTTCCTCTGTAGTACACCCAGCCACCAAGAAAAAGGAAGAAAAAATATTCCTGTCATTTCTGTCTGGTATGCCACAGAGAGCAGGAGGGTTAGGAAGGACAGTGGTAAACCAACTTTGTGAGTCAGGGAAGCCATCAGGAAGTCAGTGGTAAGAAGAACAGTGGGAAGCCTGCTGGGAGCAATCTGGGGGCTTGGGAAAAGATGGATGGATGACTACATTTGTGAATTTAGGTGGGCTTTTGGAGGAATCCTGAAAGGAGTATGTTGGTTGGTTAGCAGGTTTGGAAGGAAGATGACAAGGGAGAAAATGATGGCTATATGGGGTGCTTGTGCATGTGTGAATGGATGAAGGATGTCTGGCTTGGGGCATGTAGTATATGAGAGAGAGGTGGAGAGAGTATTGTCATGCCATCCCCTCATGCTGTGCGCTTTGAGGCAGAATCTGATCCAGAGTTAGAAGGATTTTATTTAACATCTGGTCATGGTATGGCAAACCAGGGTGCCGGGAATTTGTCTCTTCTTGGTTTCACAGGAGGGGATGCAGTTGGCAACATCAGAGAATGAAAAGCCAAGGGGACAAATATCCCATGAGATAAAGTTCTGAACTTCAGGCTAAGGTTCTCCATAGGAATGAACTGATGAGTAAGGGACTCTAGTTATCCTGTTTCTGCATAAAAGCTAGCCCAGAAGCAAAAGAGATTACCTCTTGAGATACCAAGTTGCTGGTTCCAGGCGTTCTTTTTCTTGGACTCTTCTTGAACCTTGAATTATTGCATGCCTTTGAACACTGTCTTGGAATATGTCACTGGACTTTTAAGACAGTGTTTCCAGCTTCTGTTTGCACTGCCTTAGGTAAATTGAACTTGGGCTTGCTCAGGACTCTGATCCATGCTCTTGTGTGGGGTGCTTGTGTTGGTGCCTGCTGTAATAAAGGAATTTACTGTTTGATAACACTGTTTGATTGCTGATGTTTCAAGTGAATAAGACCTGACAAGCATGTCTGTGGGTGGTAAGCTGGGAGGAAAAAATATGTATAAGTAATAACCCAGAATGAAAGTGATACAGAAAGTGACTTGACTGGCTGGGATCAGGGGAAAGAAACAATTTCCTTTCTCCTTTATTTTTTGGAGGGCATTCCAAATCTTTGGATTTGTCTGACCCTCTGGCTGACAGTCAGGATCCATTTGCATAGATCCTCTCCAAGCTCTTCCTGGTGTGGAATCCTAGCTAACCTCCTGGAACTCAGCTTAAAAGCAAAACAAAAAAAAAAACACTTTTTATTTGATGCCTAGCTTTTTCCCCTTTCCCCTTCTTTCCTCTACATGGGCAACAATGCCTTTGTTAGGAGGGAAAGGGAGACACAACAGCAAGAGTTCTCTGGAGGCAAACAGCAAAGGGATAGCCTGCCTCCCCACTTGACAACCCAGCTTTTCAGGTTAATTGGCTGACAGTAAAGGAATGAGTTGCCAGACAAGCAGCAAAGTTGAAGTTACCCTTTCTACCAGAAAACTACCCCTTTTCAACCTCTGGGGTCAGCAAAGAATACCCACTGTCCTAAGAAGTTCGTTCTTGCCACAGTCATCTCAGTCAGATGCCATTTATCTTTATGCCCTGACCCTTCTCTAAGGAAGAATCTCAGCTGTTCATAAACCTGCTGTACTTCAAAGAGATTCGAGTGGCTTTCTGCCACTTCTTCCACCTCATACAGTTCTGGGACATTCTAGTCAAGATGGATAGCACTGTGGCCAAGGTGTGCATAAACAAGAGGCAATTCATGCTGAGGCCATGAAACCTTTCTATCTGGTCATCAGGTATGAGCATATCAGGGAAGTCCTAAATGCCCACATCGGATGGCCCAGCAGAGGACCTCCCTGGAACCAGGAGAGCGGTCTCTACATCCAGAAGTGTTTGAGGCACTGACACAACAGTTGCATATCTCTTGCCTCAACCTTTTCACCTCTCCACAGAATGTGAAGCTTCCCAAGTTTAGCACCTGCTACCAAACAAGCATTTTAAATTCTCCTATGCCTTGACCAGTAAGTGTCCCCAAGGCCACCTCTATACCTTCCCCTCATTCTGAAGGTGTGCAGAAGGATCAGTGCACCCAAATGAGCTTCATGGCCCTAAACTGCCCTTGAAAACTCTGGTATGCTGACCTGGTAGTCTCCAATCCAGTTGCCCTTCCACCCCATCAAGACTTTCTCAGTCAGGGCTCCTGAGCTCAGCTTCATTGATCATCCCTCCCCAGTTCATAGGTTCCTCATCTGGAGCCTCACCAGGGCTCTCTAAAGGCCCCCAGTCTCAAGGTCTGGCCCTCAAAACTATTTTCAGGTCGCCATCACTAAAAGGCTGAAGGGTTTCAGAACTAGGGGCTGTCTCCCCTGACTGGTATTTGTCTGTCTTCCAGAATGACAAGATGATTCTCTACCCTGACCATTTCTTTATCCCCAAAATGAATTTTTTCCTACAGCACACATTGCCTCTGCATGAGCCATTGTGCTGGAAGTATCAACTGGGGGTTTCTGGGAGCCAAACTCCACATTCTGATCAGATCCAGCCACCAAAGGTTCATGAATCTTGCTTATGGAAGTTTTCATTTTCAGTAGTGAGCCATGTCAATTGAATTGATGTCATTCCTCTGACCATTCACCAAAGTTTTGGTGACTCTGGTCGCCCATCAGAGATCACAGGACATTGACCTTTATCCTCATTTGGATGGGATCCTTATCAGATCACCTTTCTTGGAGCAGGGGTGGAAGGTTGTTTGATTTGCACTTGTGGACCTAGAATGCCACATTTTTATAGTGAATGTGAACAAGATTTCACTCAGCACAGAGGCTGGAGCCCCTGAGGTGGTGCTAAACATATAAGAATTCTGTATGTTCCAGGTGCTGGAGAGGCAAGAAAAAATTTAGCTAGTAGTTTTGTCTGTAGAGAAAGGTGGCAGGACAGATCTAAAGTTTCTAGTTCATCTCTTATGTTTCTCTTAGGTTAGGATTAGGTGTTACAGTCTCACCTGTGCATTTTATTTATTTATTGCTATTTTATGTCGCCCCATAGACCAAAGGCTTTCTGGGTGGCTGACATTGCAGACATAACACGATGCTGCTCAGGTTGTATACACTGTGGCTACAAAGTCTGTGAGATTTATTGTTAACAGTAATCCATAGCTCATGATTATTACATTCTTATACTTGTATAACGGTTAGACACACATTTCTGGCACAGTTTGTTTTATGATTTGCTCATTTTTTCTTGGTTAACAGCATCTGCAGTAACAGGTATTGTATTCATATTGCTTTCTTGGGTACATTTTACCCTGATACTGACTGGTTCCTTCAATGTTTCTGTCAATGGAGGGTTAATACAGTCTGGAATGTTTGGACATTCTGTCACAACTGCAGAATTTTGACCACAGCAGCCTAGTGACATTGTTTACTGACTAAAGGTCAATCAAGTTTAACAGATAGAATGGAAAGCAGATGGAAGATTTCCAGTCCATCCTCTTAACTAACTTTCCTTGAGTACATTCACTCACTACCCACAACCTCTCTTTTAGTAAAGAAACTGCTGTTGTGCTTCACTTGCTAAAATTGCAACTGCTAAAGTGGAGTTTTTAAGAGGTGTTAAGAATTTTTTCATTCACCTGCTGTACTTGGGTTCACTGCCATAAGTAAAGCAATATGGTAGGGCAGAGCAGAGCAGGTGTGATTTAATTCATTACTCGTAATTCAAGGGTTTTAAACCCACCTTTTTGAGTCCACTGGCCTTGCAAGACAGTGTGCAATAGTATAAAACATTAGCATGCAAATTACCATTTGTGGTGAGCTGGCACTCAACAAGCAACCCTGCCTAAGGGCTCAAAGTCTGGTGCAGGAGTGCCTCTTGGTACTGGCTGCCACCGTTGAGAGTTAAACAAATGCAGTCTGCTCAGCTCTCACTCTTGGTTCATTGGGAGTAACTGGCCAGGGCTTTTCTGCAGCCTTTTTGTTTCCTTAGGGGACACAGCTAAGTTACAGGTTTTACTTGGTACTTTGTGCACAGCTTGGCTGTTGAAAGAGCACAGCATAATCCAAAACATGGCATGCTCTCTCATGAGTCTGAGTTTTCGTGAAAACAGAATAAAGGGAGCTTTTTTAAAGTACATAATAGGAAAAAGGTTGGTCACATTCTGAGAGCACAACAAGAAGAAATTTAAAGTCGCAAATCACTGGCAAAGAACAAACAAAAAAGGGAAAACCACCTAACTAGCATAGTCCTGTGCAAGCTCCCTACCTCCCTTTTCCAGGAAAGTCTATCTCCTCTGGTCCCTCCCCCCTTTTCTGGTTGAAGATTTCAAAAGAATCTTATTTTTGCCTGTTTGTCCAGTAATGGCTTATCCCCAGCTCTGAGATAGATTCAAGGAGATTCCTGTTGTTCAGACTCCTGGAGAGTTTACTGTTAAACAGATTAGCTAAGTGGTAGCACTTGGTCCAGAGGTGATTTTGGCCAGGTCACCTACATTGTAATGCCAGTGTCAGGTGATCTAGCCTTCTGCTTAAGCAGAGTAAGTAGAGACCTGTGGTTGATTCCAAAAGAAAGAACAAGAAACTGTGGAGTGAGAATGGTCTGACTGAGTAGGTTATTCCTCAGTGGATTATAGGAATATTAGACACACTCTTTCCTCTTCCTCCTCACCCACCAGATGATGATTTCAAGCATCAAATTCAAAGGGAAATAAATGTCTCTTTGGACATTTTTTATTAAGTAAATAGTGATAATATCATACATTTCTCCCTGTGGGAGGGGGTGGAGCTACTGCTGAGAAAGCTTTACCTGCCAACTCAATGGCCTTTGCTGGCAGGCCAGACAGTAGAACCTCTGGGGCTGATCGTAATGCTTGTGTAGAGTCTTAAAGGTATAGGCAGTACTTTATATAAAAACCATTTAAGGATTTAAAATCCAAAACCAAAATTTTGAATAGGGCCTGGAAACTAACAGACAACTAATATAAATGGCATAGAATCGTAGTATGATCCAAACATTTAGTTCTCATAAGTGTTCTAGTTGTCCCATACTGTACTGCTGGCAGTTTCTGTGTAATCTTCAGCCTCATGTAACATGTGTTTCAATCATCTAATCTGAATGCAACCGAGGATGTTTCATTCTTCTTAGATCATCTTTTTCTAGATAAGGCTAACTTGGTAAAATGCAACTGGCAACTGATAGTACTTCTACCTCTATATAAACTGTGCTTCCCAGACAGCACACTTGCCCCTTCAGGGAGAATAAAGCCCCATCTAGTGTCATATCTAAGCCTCCATCTAAATTAACAGAGTTACCAACCTACAGTACATTGATCTTTTACCAAATTAAACTTGGTAATTCCTTGTTAGCCATTTTCCATTCCTATACTGCCTGAAGACACTTGTCCAAAATTAGATGGTGGAAAAGATAGTTGGAGATGGATGTCATCCATGTATTGACCCCTGGCTCAACCCAAACCTCTAGGATGATTTCTCCTAGGGTGCCCTATAAATCTTTAAAAGTGCAGGAGACCAGAATAAACCTTGAAGCACCCCAGTTGTCATTGGCAATTGTGTAGGACAAAAGTCCTTCAGCACCATCTTGTGTTCTACTTTTCCAGAAAGAACCTGACCCATTGCAACACAACATACCCAACCCAATCTAGAGGGATTCCATGATCAGTAATATCAAATACCACCAGGTAGTCCAGGAAAACAAGTAGGGTCACACTCTTCCTATCAGTTTCCTGATCTAATTTGTCCCTGAGGTTGACCAAAGCAGTTTTTCTTCCAAGCTGGAAGCCTGACTGGAATGGATTGAAATAATCAGTGTCATCCAAACCTGCCCGGAGCTGACATAACAGCATCCTGACATCCATTCTAAGACCATAGTCAGAAGTGGTAGTTTTGAAATCAAGTGATTATCCTCCATACCCAATGGATATAAAAAGGCTTCTTCAAGAGTGATTTTATCATTGTCTCCATTAGGAGCACTGAAACAATTGCATCCTTTAGTGAGGAATTGACCATTTCTTCTTGTAAGCTGAGTCCTGGCAGACTTCACTAACCAAGAGGGTCAAGAATCTAAATAGCAAGTAGATTTCTGTCTTCCAAGCAGCTTGTCAATACCCTCTGTCTACACCATCTGAAAGTATTTATAACAGGGCCAGACAACATATCTCAAATTCTGTCAAGCTGGCATCCAAATTGAAATGAATGCAAATTTATCTGGAAAATGTAATGCAGATATATTACAACAGGCCTTCAGAGGTTCCAACAGCCCACTCATTGGGACTGTACCAAGCAGGCTTCTGACCAGTTGGTCAACAATGTGCAGATGCAATGGTGATGAATAAATAAGCTTTTTTCCACCAGCATCACTGCTGCAGAGCAGGTCCTAAAATGGGTCTTAATCTTTGTTTGGTCATATTTACTTCGATACTTATGCCATCTGTGTTTTAGTCATCAACCTTCCTGTTCCTTAATCCAAAGTTACACAGAATGCCAGCTGTGTAGCAAATGTGACTACTACAGTGGTACATAACACACAGCTCCAGTGAGGAAGATCTTGTGGTGGCAAAGCTGATTCCTGGCAGATGCACTGGGAAGATCATCCTTTTGGTATGCTTGCTGGGGACAATAAGGCATCAGAAGATGGAGTCATATTCTTTTTACCTTCATTCAGCCTATTTAGGAGTGGATGTGGGATCATCTGACAACCCCCACCCATTTTGGTTGCCCTCACTATGAAACTTGAGGTTCTCAACATCACCACCACTCTGAGCAGACCACTCCTCTCTCTGAGCAAACTGTTAGGCAGCATGGTGGATTGGAATTCAATAGAATCCTCATATCAGCTTTCTAATGCAGTACCAGGAGAACACACTCAAAACCAGGTGACTGTAATTTTTCAAAAATTTTGCAGCTTTCTCTTAGTGCATATCTAGTTATGGTCTTTATGCCCTGAGAAGTATACAAGGAACAACCCACCACCAGCAAAGCAAAACACTCTGAAGTATTTTTGGGATGGCGTGTATATACAAAGGCAATATTCTGCATTGCTTCTTTCCTATTTCCTTAATACTTTTTGTAGAAAGCATTATCCCCTGCTTTAGAGCTATGGAGCTGTTACTGAAAGGGAAATAGTGTTCCTTTTTGTGTTAGTTGGTCCACCTAGTGTCAAGATGGTTGGCTGGTTTTGTTCTTTCTGCAGCACTTTGTTCATAAAATCCACTAGTAGCCATTCACTTATATGAGTAAATGTAAAGAAAACCACAGTGCAGCACTTCTAGAGCATATGGTGACCCTTTGTTGGAGATATAAAGCTGAATCTGTTCCCCCACAGCTGAGTCCCATTGACAGAATTTAATAGGACCCTCTGAGAATTTAGCTAGTCCTTATATGCGTATCCCTATCTAGAAATCTTCTGTTTGATCAAACTGAGATGTGACACAATGCTGGAAACAGAACTTAAGAAGATAACTGAGGATTATTCATGTTATTTTCCTGGATTAGTAATTAACTGTTAGCTGAAGTGAGAAGTGGGGGGGGGGTATCTCCGTACATTGGAGCTAATTATTCTAATATGTAGCTACCTGTATAAACCCAACAGCTAACAACATTCTGTAAGTTTTGGAAGCTCATAACAAGTAATGACACAGTTCTTGTCATGCAGTTTTTAAAATGGTTCTTTTGATTGATAAATGTATATTCTGTATATCTGAGAAGAATACAAATATGTAGGAACTACTTTCTTAACTTTGGGTCACCAAATTTTGCTTTCCAGCTCTTTATAGACACACAGTCACCCAGCTTCATTATTAGTATATATGATATAGCAGCAACATGCTTGAATATGCATTCAAAACCATCTACCAAAGTATCTTCCACATACAGAAACATCAACAGAATAACCTCTGGCAACAAGCACTAAAGGAAACATTGGGGTCCTTTGGGGTATCAATTGGGGTATCAATGAGCTAAGTATCATAAAAACAAGCAAATGTTAATTTGTTAATTTGAACAAAATTCTAAGCCAAGTCTCAAGGTTAGGCAGAATAAAACCCTTTGCTGAATTTAAAGTTCAAAAGACATCACTTGGGCTCCATTGCAAATTTCTCAAAATCCACAATACTGCAATACCTTTATTAGGCCAATAAAAAGAACACCCCCAAATTGTGTAAGCTAGATTTATTCTTCAGTCAAAACGTTATGAAAGGCAGGTTATGAAGGTGCTGGGGGATGGGGAGTGGAGGAAAGAAGCTGACTAGATAGTAAAGTCACATTGTCTGCAGGTTCAAACTTATTCTAAGGTGTGGTGTGGAAGGATGTGTTTGCAGGTCAGAAGATTATGTTATGGCAGAGGACCAGTTCCTGGTTGTACTGAGATACTTGATTCTCTGTGTTGGGAAATATAAAGTCCTGGCATTCCCAGAACTGTATTCTATACTGGTCAACATAAAGGTACTCCTTTTGCCTGCAGGTTGCCAAAATAAATTAGGAAGCCTTTATATTAACAAAGCAAGGGGAAATGTTAGATTCTGGTCTAAGTAATTTTCAGAATCAGGAGTGCTCTGGTGCCCAGAACCAAAACTATTATCACTGTATTCACAGGATCAGTCTGTGGAGCTCTCATTCTGCTGATGAGTGCCAGCTGGAAGTGGGGGAAGAGCTATATAAGTGCAAGCTCTTCCCTCTAGAACTAGCCTCAGTAACACAGGTTTTTTTGGTAGTTGCTGTGCCTGCACCTAGCCTGACTGTTGTTGCTGTGTGTCCTGCATCTTGCTAAGTTGCCTCAGCAACACAGGTTTGCTTGTTTGCTGCTGTGCCTGCAGTTCCTTCTCCTGATTCCTGCTTTTTCATGTTGCCTTGCTGTTGTGCCTGCCTCTTGCCTGACTTGTATTTTGCCTTGTCTGTGTATCCTGTCTCATTGTGTTGCTTCAGTAACACAGGGCTTCCTGCAAGCTGTGCTTCAGTGCCTGCATCTTGTCTGGCCCTTGCTGCTTCTGGTTCCTGTAGTCTCATGTATCTTGCTTTGCTGTATATCATGCTGTGTCTCCCATCCTGCTATCTTGCACCTCTGTATGTCCTTCTAGTTCTTGACCCTTGGCTTGTTCCTGACCCTGTTCTTGTTCTGCCCTGATGCATATTTCTGATGCATATTTCTGATTCCTGACCCAAGATTATGATTTGGACTTGCCATTAAACCTTACTTTTAGACTGTTTTGCCGATGCTCTGTTGCTCTGATCCTGGTGTCTAACCCTAACCCTGACAGTAATAAAGGACTTTTGAAGCCAGATTGGGTAGAAATGCCTAGCAGCTGGAGAGGATGACCCATCAGGGAATGTCCTAGCTTCTAATGGTATAGAATCCTCTTCCAATGTGGAGCCCTACTGTAGAACAGTTAATTAAGGTATTGCAAAAATTATTTATTTGTATTTAAAGTTTTTTTTATACCCCATTCTATCAGCACATGTTCTCAGCATGTTATACAATTATTTAAAGCACATGACACATATCATCCATATAAAATCATATCCAAATCACAAAAATACAGGGGAAACAAGCAACCATTAAATGGTAAATAAAGTTAAACTAGGCAACATAGTAAACCACAGCAACCAGTCATCATCTTGAAAAATAAAATTACAACATCTATTCAACAATTAAAATAACAGGAAAACAAACAAGATTCAAATTGGTGCTAAAGTGATGGTGCCAAGCACACCTCCCTGAGGAACTGGTTCCATAAATGGGGCACCACTACCGGAAAGGCCCATAAATGGGGCCACTACCAAACATTGATGCCTATTAAACTAAAAAAAAAAGTACCAATAAACCAAGCTGGGATAAAAACATCAATGTTTTTAATGGTTTTTAATATTTTAAATCAGATGTTTTATTTAAATTTGATTTTTTTAAAATAAAATGCTTTTTTGAAGAAAAATATATCAAAAGATAGTTTTCTGTTTAAGATACATTATAGTCCAAAGGTTATTCATCATGAAAAAAGGATTAGATTTATGTAGCATTAAGGTTTCTGTAAGTAAGACTCTTGGGCAGTTTTTCTCTTTAGAAGCTAATATCACAGATGCTTGGTTTTAGAGTTCTCAAAACTGTGAATGTGTGTCTGAAGAGATCACATGCCTCTTCTTCACAGCAGAAATGTTATAAAATAAGCACACAGGGTTGAGAAAATTACCTTAATCCCATTGCTTCTTTTAGAGTTCACTGGTCTTGCAAGACAGAGTACAGTACTATAAAGATCAGCATACCAATATAGGATTTTTAAGCAATCCTAAGTTTTGACAGATGTCAAAACTCAGTGCTCTTATCCATGGAGTAGCTTGCCTTTTTACACTTTTTTGAGAACCTAGAATCTCAGGAAAAGTTGGAGGACACTAAGAACAAACAATTGCAGAGTATCACCGAGAAGGAGGTGATCTACATGTGACCACCTTTCACCAGCAGAGATCCCCTTGTGATTTTGCTTTTCACTTGACAGCTCACCATTTGACATCTGTCAGAGAAGCAAAGCAAGGAAATGTACCTGTTTGTATCCTTCCTTGTCCATTTCCATGGATAGTACCACCTGTGCTTTGACAGAGGATTGATGAAGCAAGCCTGCACATTTGGAATAGTTAAGCGATGTGTATTTGCTCAATTTTGAAACACTGACCCCACCTCCCCGTGCAAATCTTGGGTGCAAGAAAATGAAAAGGAAAGCTAACAAACCAGTAACAGCTGCTCAAATGTACCACTTGGGCAACTTGAGGTGGGTAATTCTAGTTATCTTGGAGATTGAAGAAAGCAGCTGCTAAAAAATGTGTGCGCAGAGGCAGGGAAGATGTTAATATGTTAACAGCAGGGAGAGAAGACAAATTGGGTTTTGCTGCTGAGTTCCCTGGGTTACCTTTGGGAGGTCAGAGGGGGGAAATCCTCAGTGAGCCTTAACATCTTTCGGGCATACCATGGGTTGTTTCACAGCAACACACACTGTGTAACTTATTTGCAGAATGGGTTCATCCATGTCTCTGTCAAACCCTATTTTAAAAGATAGTTTTATAATTACCCAAGTGTTGTTTGTTTTTAAGTAATACAATAGCACTACTGAAGATTGAAAAAGAATAAAAGTTTATTCACCAATATGACACATTTCTGTGTTTCAAGTTTAAATACCAGCTAGATGTTGTACCTTTTTCAAAGTGGGGAGGAAAATACAAAATGCAATGCGGTGCAGCGTAGTATCTCTCTTAAAAATTTAGATGTTGGAAGAAATGGGGCATCAATTTTCATTTCAGTAACTATTCAGTAAAATGAACTATTGACCCCCAGATTTATTTATTTGTTTGCAAGGGGTACAGTGTGGTGTAAGACACAGTACAATGCAATGTAGTCATCACTGTATGTGGCTTCAAAGCCACATAGGGAAAAAGTATAGCATATTCTAATACTGTTGCTATTGTTGTTATTATTTTGATATTAAACCAATTATTTCAGAGTATGAAAGTGCAATTTTAACTCTAGTGACTTAAACATAGCTTTAAAGAGTTTTTCATACTCCCAACAGGAATATATTTTCTTATTAGAATTTTAACACTGTTCTAGAAGCACTGGGCCAAAATGGTTGGATTTCTGCACAAGACATTTTGAGTGTCGGCTTGTATGAATTGAATGGGCAAAGTTTAACATTCTCCATTATGGACAATAATGGAAGAACTAGCCCTCTTGTGCTGTTTTCACTTTAGCTTTTCATCTGTAATTTTACATAGCCAACATTGCTGAAAACTTCAGTGATATATGATTGTAAATTATTGTTTTCCACTGCTTTCTTTTGCCACTTGGGTTTATTTAATCCCCCCCCCTTCTGAAAAAAAAACAGTCATCAAAAACCCATTGTCTACTTGTTATTTTTTTCATTGGATGGCTTCTTGTTTGCAAAGGAAAGAAGTTTCTTTTAAGCCAGGAGTTAGTAATCGGGTTCCCTCCAGAGGTGTTAGTCTGTAACTCCCATCTGGAGGGCACGAGGTTCTTATCCCTGTTTTAGGTAAATATGGAAATCTGAATATACAAATAGAACTTGCAAGGAAGTGTTGCAATGGAATGCTTCTGTTCAGTATGCCTTCAGTGTCTGCCACCCATGCTCTTCTCCAGCATACTCAGTTCCATTCTCCCTGCCTTCCAGTTTTTACATACCCCTCCCCTTTCAAAAGTCAATTTCCATAGCCTCTTGTGATCACTTGCTCCTTTTGTTTTGGGCTGCATTTGCTCCTACTTTAGGGTTTTTGCTTTTCAAAGAGTTGTTTTTTCTTATCCTGCAAAATGTGAGGTTCCCCAAGCCCTCCTCCTCATGCATGTATGAATTTATTAATCTAATGTTAATGAACTCATTCTGTGTCACTTGAAGAATTAGAGATAGCATTCTATTAAAAATTTGTTGAAAAAACATATGGCGAGGGGGGGAATTTATCTAGTTGCATAGATAAATTCCCAATGTGTTTTATTGGGAATTTTCCAGTTATTTCATTCATTCTAAATTTCCTCAACCACCCCACCCCAACCCCATATTCTGCTTGTGTGTTTGCAAGAGTTCCCATGAGAAAAAGAAACTGATTGTAGGTGATGGGTAGGAGAAAGGTAAAGTAATCACTCTGCCTCTCTGTGGCTTCTGCAATCCAAATGGTTGTATTTTAAAGCTACCTTTTCTAGAAAGAGCATATTTCAGAACTTTCTACATTACACATATGGGTGTAATGTAGTTGGGCCATCTATATGCATGCACATGCTTAATGCATCATGTTGAATTAGGCAGAAATTCTGATCCTTATGAAATTGGTGAAAATGTTAACACTGACAGTAAGCTTTTGTTTTTGTTTTGTTTTCCAAGGCCTAATTGTATCTGGCTTCCAAGCTGTAAAGCCAAGTATTTCATTAAAATGAGAGGTCAAGAACATCTATGGCCAACCTGCTTGGAGGCACACATGTTAATCATGATGTTTCTGTTGGCTCAATACATCATTTGAGCCAACAGAAAGCTTTCATTAGACGCTCAGGTGACAGCAGTGGCAAGGAGCGCTTTCCTTCAGCTTCGGCTGATTCATCAGCTGCGCCCCTACCTGGAGTACGACTACCTGGCGACGGTGACACACGCGTTGGTGACTTCCCGCCTTGACTTCTGTAACGCACTCTACATGGGGCTACCCTTGAAGACGGTCTGGATACTTCAATTGGTTCAAAATAGAGCTGCCAGGCTGCTGACGGGGACTGGGCGTTATGTTCAATTGACTCCAGTCCTCCGTCAGCTTCACTGGCTTCCCATTGAAGTCCGGGCCCAATTCAAGGTGTTGGTGATGACGTATAAAGCCCTAAATGGCTTGGGTCCTGGTTACCTGAAGGAGAGCTTACATCCATATATGCCCGCCTGCCCCTTGAGATCTGCGGGAGAGGCCCTTCTCCAGGAACCCTCCGTGAAAGAAATTAGGAGGGTAGGTACTCGGAGGAGGGCTTTCTCTGCGGTGGCGCCCAATCTATGGAATGCGCTCCCCAGAGAGGTCCGCCTGGCGCCGTCGTTATTTGTTTTTCGGCGCCAGGCGAAGACCTTTTTATTTAAGAGTCATTTTAATTGTTAATATTATTTGCTTATTTTATCTGGCCAGGGCGACTTATTTTATATTGTTATTTTTTGTATTTTAATTGTATGTTGTGAGCCGCCCCGAGGCTTCGGCAAATGGGGCGGCATAGAAATGTTTGAATAAATAAAATAAATAAATAAATTTCCAGGGAAGATCTGCCTTCCTAATCTAAAGATCTTACAGGTGTGATAACATACACCTGAAAGCATACAATGGTACCTTGACTCATGAACTTAATCCATTCCAGGACTCTGGTCATGAGCCAAATTGGTCATGGGCCAAGTTAAATTTCTGTAAGGTTCAATGTAAATAAGGTTAATCCGTTCTGTAACCATTTTTTTTAATCAGAAAAATGTGAAGCAAAGTCACAGAACAACAAAGATCACAGCCATCCCCCCTCCTCACCCCGAGCACAAATGCACCCCCCCCCCCCCCCCCCCCCAGCATGACTGAAATTGCTCCCTTCATCTCTGTACGCACCCATCATCCCGGCGCACGGGGGGGGGGGCGTGGAGGCAGGCGCAATCGCTGGTGCACTGGGGGAGAGAGAGATGGGTGCAAATGAGGCAAGCTGGGGGAGGGAGAGATGGGTGCAATCTCGTTATCTTGCTGGTTGTGGGGGGAGATGGCCGAGATTGTACCTGTCATTCCTACAGGAGCACGCCCGTGATCACACACATCTTCCCTGCACGAACACAACTGCGATTGTGGCCATCTCCTCACTCGGGGGTGGGGAGATGGCTACAATCTTGGTTGCCACCCAATGCGGAGTTCACAACCCACATCAAAATTTTCATGAAATTTTTGTTCGCAACCCGATCTGGTCGTGAGCCAAGGCATTCATGAGCCGAGGTACCACTGTATTTCCTATTTTGCAGTGTAAGGGATGTTCAGCACTTCCCATAAGTTTGGCCAGATCCAATGAAATCTGCCTTAAGAAGACATCTCAGAAGGCCCTGAATGTCATATCACATTGTTGCAGTATCTGCCATATCAAAAGTGCCATATTAATAATTGCTAGTCACTTAACTGTGTGGGTTTGCATGACACCCAAATCCCCTTGGAAATTTTAACCATACACTGGTGAGAATTTACAAGGTGTTCCACTGTGCCTAACAGACAAAAAAGCACAGCATAGGAGGTGGCCTCTTCATCCTTGCACATGTATCCCAAGGAATATCACAGGAGCACTGAGGGCAACAGGGATAACAACTGCCAAAAAGTACCCAGTTGGCACTTTTGGTGCCCATTCAGCACTTTGGTGGCTATCAGCCTATACTCTTTCTTACTTACTTACTTACTTACTTACTTACTTACTTACTTACTTACTTATGGCATTTGTATGGCGTCCTTTGCGACAGCCTCAGGATGACTTACATGAATAAAATTTCAATATACACAATATAATAACATAAACATTCCACAATATATCCTCTTTTAATTAATAAAAATAATACAACTGTATACAAATTAGCAATATTATTAAAATAGTATTAGTTGTTAAAATGAAGGTTAAATAAAAAGCTCTTTACCTGGCGCTGAAAAGAGTAGAGGGTTGGCACCAGGCAGACCTCTCTGGGGAGCATGTTCCATAATCTGGGTGCCACCTCAGAGAAGGCCTTCCTCTGCGTGAATACCCTTCGTACCTCCCTCAAAGAGGGTTCCCAGCGCAAGGCCTCCCCTGTCGATCTTAAGGGGCATGAGAACATATGGGGGAAGAGATGTTCCTTCAGGTATCCAGGACCCAAGCCATTTATGGCTTTATAGGTAAGTACCTGCACCTTGAATTGGGCCTGGACTTCAATTGGGAGCCAATGAAGCTGGTAGAGGACTGGTGTTATGTGAGAATAACGGCCAGTCCCCAGCAGCAGCCTGGCAGCTCTATTTTGCACCAATTGAAGTATCCAGACCATTTTCAAGGGCAGCCCCACGTAGAGCGGGTTACAATAATCCAACCAGGAAGTTACCAGGGCATGTGTCTCCGTTGCTAGGCACTGCTCATCCAGGCAAGGACGCAGCTATTGGATCTGCCGAAGCTGAAGGAAGGCGCTCCTTGCCACTGCTGTCATCTGGACCTCCAGGGACAGTTCTGGGTCAAGGAGCACTCCTAAGATGGGGAGTGCAACCCCATCCAGGACAGGGCCAAAATCACCTGATAGCCTGAACCGCCCACCAAAAGGACCTCCGTCTTACCTAGATTGAGTCTGTTTGTGGCCCTCATCCAGTCCATTACCTTGGCCAGGCACCAATTAAGGACAGCCACTGCCTCACCTGGAGTAGGTGTAAATGAGAGGTAGAGCTGGGTGTCATCAGCATACTGATGACTCCACAGCCCAGACCTCCTGATGACCTCTCCCAGTGGTTTCATGTAGATGTTAAAGAGCATGGGGGACAAAATAGAGCCTGCAGCACTCCATGGCAAAGCTGTCACGGTGCAGAGCTAAAGTCCCCCAGCACCACCTTCTGGAATTGACCGGCCAAATAGGAGTGGAACCACTGCCATGCAGAGCCTCCAACTCCCAACCCAGCCAGCCTATCCAGAAGGATACCATGTCAATGCTGGTAGAGTGGAGTTGCTTGTGAATAATCCCACTTTCCTGGCATTGGAGTAGAGAAAAGTAATTCTGGCCTCTGTAAAACCGGCAAGAGTCAGAAGGGGAATAAACATGCTGCCAAACAAGAACACGTACACACCTCCTCTCTTCCCCACTTGCCACTAGGCGGTCCGCAATGTGGGTAAGGATGGGGTTCGCCATCCCCCTTACCTAGCTGTTGAGGATTTCACCACCTAGGAGGGTAATTAGTGCCCTGTTCTCACTTGTTCTATCCTCAGGCACTGTAACAAGTAAGGACAGGACATTTAGCTGGAAATGAGTGGTTCTGCTTGACCTCTTCCCCAGGAGGCCAGGCAGAATAATTCATTCTTTCTGTCACCTGTGTTGCAGCAATGTTGGCTACAGTGGTGGTGATCAGGATCAAGCTGCTTGGTATTGGCCTTGGAAGGATAGTACCAGGTGGCTTGTACTCTCCATCACCAGGCAGAGCCATTACTCAGCTGAATGGTGCTCCTCCAGATGCTAGAAAGGATGAATTACCTGCTGCCCCATTTTTCTTCCTTCCCAGTGGCAGGCAGGAGAAACAGGGTGGAGGATGCAAATCTACTCTGTTTGTTGTCTTGAGTGTCTACTCCTGCTGATGCCTGGAGAGTGAAATTTCTTGCAAGCTATCCTGTTTGGGACCTTGCAAGCTATCCTGGGACCATGGAAACATGGGTGAAAGCTGGTAACTGCTGTGCAAACTGCTTCCTAGGCACTTTGCAAATTATTATCAGCTGGAACTGCTTGCAATGGCAGCTCCACAGCCTTTCAGCTTGACCGCAACTTAGTGTGTCCTCCAAGTTTGGAGGATGCACTACACTATGGGAGGCAGGTTTCCTAAACACTGCTATAAACCATGGGTAGTTGGGGTGGTTTATAAGCCATAGTAGCTTATAAATCAGCCGCTGGGCAGCATAAAGGGTCCAGACCCCATGCGAAGCTCTCCCCCCTCTATAGTGTAGTGTGTTGTGCAAACCCAGTCATTGAGGGCCTTGCTTCTAAATTAAGGGATGCTGAAATAGGATGATGACCCAGAAACCTCAAGACATCCTCTAATTTTCTATCAAGAATGGAAATGGTGCTTGCTAGGCCAGCAACTTCCAACCTGGAAACAATTTCCTTTTTTTAAATATTTCTGTGAAGGGACATCTTTTGGGCTAAAAATCCTGCCCAACACAGTTTACTTAAAGAATCCTTTGTAGATATATAAAATTTCTGAAAATTTTGAAGCTGTTGCAAAACTGTTTCCCAAGGTTTTTAAGGTGAAAAAATTGGAAATTTTAAAAATACACAGTACTTAATGTTTTCCTTACACGTAATAGATTTGTAACTGGTTTTTTAAAATTAATAAATATTTAAAATGAAGAGTGTTTTTTTCTTTATTTGACTAGGTGTTACTGTGAATCTCTTAAAATACCATGATAGTGGGCATTAATAAGATTGATAATGAAATATAATAAAACTGTATGTAAACATAATGGGTTCTTGTGGAGTTTAAAAACAATTAACTAAGTAGTGTCTTCCTTTCTAGGGGCCCATTCAGTGTTGTGCGGCGATGTATCAACAGAGAGACTGGACAACAGTTTGCAGTGAAGATTGTCGATGTAGCAAAATTTACTTCAAGTCCAGGATTAAGTACAGAAGGTAAAAATTAGTAATTTTGTTTCTGCTCAGTATTTGTTGATCAGCCCCTAGTGTCCTCTTTAATCACTCAGAGATTGTGTATGTGTGAGCTAACTGTTTGTTTGTTTGTTTGTTTATTTAGAAAATTTCTATGCCACCCCATTCTGGAGGAGGGTGTTTCTAAATGAGGTTTTTATGATATCCTCCCTATAAATACATACAATAAATGTGTATTTTCTCTCAAAGTATGTATTTAAAGGTATTGTTTGTTCACTTAAAAATTTATTTAAACTGCAGATAACTGTCACAAATTTAGCAAAATACAAAATCCAGTAGATAGCTGTACATGAACAAGTAGTTTAGTCACTGTTGACAGATCTTTTTAATGTCCTCTTTAATGGATGTGATATCTGCCAGTTTATGTAAAATGCTGACCTGGTAAGTTTTAAGTGGTTTTTATTGTGCTTTAACAGATCTACTGAACAGGTCAGTTACTACTCAGCATTTCAACCTAATCATCCACCTCTCTTTCCAGCCTTGAGTTTTGGCTGGGTTTTCTGAACTGCAAAGTACTTCATGTAGTACATATGATCCTTAAAATATTTTGACATCTTGTTCATTATTCATTTTAAAGGACAAGATTCTGCTAATTATAATTGACTGGATTCAGTATGTTAGGAATGGTTGAAGGTGTTATGCAGGATGCTCAATTAAATCTTTAACTTAGATTTAATTGAAAAGTGAAAAAAGATTTAATTGAAGTGAAAAAAGCAAAATTCAATGACAATTATTACAAAAGGAATTGAAAAGAAACTGGATAGCATCATCATCTCCTTACCTGTGATGTAGCTACATTTGAAATACTGGGTATCATTATGAAAAAGTATATTGTACAACTAGAAAAGGTACAGAAAAGAGCAACCAAAGTTATTAAGAGAAACAAGAAAATATATCAAGCTTTCTTAGTTTAGGAGAGAAATTTATTTACTTATTTTTTTATTTATATCCTGCCTTTTTCCTGCAAAGGGCTCAAGGCAGCTTACATCATTCTCCTCCTCACTCCTCCATTTTATCCCCACAACAACAACCCTGTGAGGTAGGTTGGGCAGAGAATCTGTGACTGGTCCAAAGTCACCCAGTTGGCTCCATGGCTGAACGGGGACTAGAATCCAGATTGTCTAAGTCCCAGTCCCATGCTCTTAACCACTACACCACACTGGCTCTCGGGAAATGGTTGTGTTTGTTTGGATATGATAGGACTTTGTATGTATGGTATGGAGAAAGTGGATGTCCTTCATCCGTAATATAAAAATTGTGGTCACTCAATAAAAATAATTGGCAAGTGACATAGGGCAGAAAAAAGAAGCACTAATTTTCAAAACACAATTGATTTATGAAATTTTGGATTATTTTTAGAATACTGAATAGCATGTTTGACAAGTATTCATATATTGATACCCAGCCTTTCTTCTCCCACAAATGATTTTTTAAAAACTATGCAATGGGAATAATTTTATGTAAGGCATTCACTACTGAGTTTTTCTTAATTCAGACAAATCTTCACTTTTAGAAGTTTATCAGTGCAATAAAAATGAAGGCTCAGAAGCAGAAAATGCTGATAGTGATAACTCACCAAGTAAGATTGAATAGACAAACTTTCCTGTAGCAAAATTATTATTCAATTTCTCCTTCCCCCCAGGTATCATGGAGTGCAGTAGAGGCCAGGGAACCTATGTATGTTTTCACCCCACATACCAAGTTTGCATGATCAAAAAAGGAAAATAAGTTACCTGAGTTTACTTTTCTGCCCTGCATATGCTAGTCATGCATCACCGAATTACCATACCTCACTGGACATATATAAAATTAGGCTCTGTATATTTCTGTATATGTTTGTTGGTTTTGTAAGAAGCAAAGGCTTTTGTCTAAGTACTTGTGCAAGGTACTAGAAAGGAATTAAATTGATGAGAAACACTTGGCCTGCACTACCAATTTACTATACCACAATACTAAATTTGAAATTTATTTCTAGCTGACCTTCAGTGAAAATGTCTGCATTAGCAAAAGGAGGACTACAAATTGCATTTTCAGCATTTGAATTTTAACTTTTCTATGGAGAGAAAAATTAGCTAAAAATGTAAAACAAATCAAAATGGGATTGTAAATGACATACTAATGTCTAATTTGCATAAGAGAGCAGTGTCAAACACATAAGGTACTTACATGATTTTTCTAGATTCCACTATTTAACTAATGTTTGTTTATTGTTTACAGTGCAGTTTTGTTTCTTTTTTTTAATATCATCAGGGGTTCCCACATGCATATATCTCTGCAGTAAAACTTTAAATCGGGTTATTGTGGGAATCCTTTTTGAGATGGGTCTTTGTTGATTTATTGCATTTATTACATTTCTATATCTGATAGTAGCCAAAACTTTCTGTGAGTTTTTCATAGTCACTTCAAAATAACATCTGCACTCATGTGTATCTTCATTTTTGTTTAGACACAAAGGCATGGCAGTGACCGTTGTTTTTGCAGACTTGGTTGCTTTCCTGGGCATGCAGTCAGGTGGAGCAGTCAGGTGTTTGAGTTTGCTGCTTTCAGGATCCTGACCCTCAATCAGCTGGCCCTATGTTTCCAGGCCTGTTTTGTGAAAGCCTGGCTATATGGACACAATTTGATGATGTGTCTCTTACCCAAACAGAAAAGGCCGAGGGAATATCTGTCCGGGGCGGGGGTTACTTCCACAATGGATGCACTGTCGAAGAACTTGTGTATGCAGGTGATCTCCCTATGAGTGAGCTAGACTGAGTCTGCCGTGAAAAATCAGAAATACATTGCTTCTATCTCCTTAAAAATGCTAACAAATTAGAAATATTAACATTGAGGATGCATTTGACTTCTAACATTTTCCTTACAAAATGCTTAATTTTAAGGTGCAGTGGTCTGCTTGTGCAAACAGTGACTAAGAGCCAAAAACCTGCATTAGTTCTGTAGAAATTGTGAGGAAGCTCAGTAAAAATTTTTTTTAACTTTCTTTGCCCCCGAACAGCACACTTTTAAAAGTCTCTTTAGTTGTAAAATGGCACTGCCTAAAGCTGGCTATCTCTTGTTTCATTTCTGAGAGAAACAGTTTCCTTTTGGTATATGTTTCAGTTTTTTGGACCTTGATTAGGAAAATATAAAACAAATTCTAGCATGATTTATATTGGGCCACTTTTGTAAATCATAAACTATTCGTTAACTAAAATGTACATTGACTATTCTGTGTGCAAATAGCTGGAATGATTTCCATTAGGAAATTCCCATTACTATACCTTCAATATTCTCCAAAGGAATAATAAAAGGCAGACACAGATTGTATTTGAGAAATAGGTCTCTATTTTTTTCTGCTTCACAAATTAGTATATTAAAAAATCTATAGAACATACTTTGATTTTTGTATTTTCAGCTCTAATTTATGACACAGTTCTTAAAACTCTTTAAGCCCCCAGACAGATGACTTAGTATATTATCTGCCCCTGCCTGCCATGTTTATAAATGGACAACAACCTGTTGGTCTTGGAAAGCTAACAGAAGATGGCTTATGCCTGTCATTCCTGCTCTGCATTCCTTGGTGCTCTCATGGTATCTCTTGGGATACCAAGAAGAGGTTTGAAATGGGAGGAGATCTTATCTTCTGCTGTGCCTGATCATCTGTCAGGTACAGAGGAATTTTGGGCACAGTGCTTGGCTTAAATACCTGTGGGGGATAGCATGTCATATGAACCTGCCCAATATGTGCAATTTGTGCAGTGTACTCATGTAGGTTTTTTTTTAGAAATGAGGCCACTGTAGAATCCTCAAACTACTGCTTAAATGATCCCAATTTTACAATTCTGTTGAGAAAGAAGTTGCTAGTGGTGTTTTCCTTTACAGTACTATAGTTGGATTGTCTCTAGAGGCACAGCAGTGGGAATTGCTTGGAGAAAATCACTTCTTATCCTCCCCACTTCAGTTTTAATAATTTTGGCCATTATATTATTTTGATTTTTGTATATAAGGTGGTAATTTATCTTAGTTTTTCTGGACACAGATAATATGTTCTCTCTGCTTCTCACATGATGCTGATTTTTCAAAAAACGTAAATAGTTAAATGTTAATGGCCTTGGACACAATCCAATTGAACAGTTCTACATTCCATGTTATTCCAACAGGTAAGAAACACAAAATCAATAAGATTAAATACACCCAACTTTTCCTGGTCTGTGCCTTTTGTTTTCATTGTTCTGTTGAAAAATAGCTTTTTCCACTGCCTTTTGGAAGAAACTATGTCTTGAGGTTGAAATTTCTAGCTATTTTATTGTCCATCTTTCCTTCTGAAAGGTGTTGATTAGCTCTGAGTAAAAATACACTGCTCAGTAATTTGGCCTTTTGTTATTAGTAGGGTGTGGTGAGTCAGACATTATATTTGTAGAATTTACTTTGCAAAAGAGTGCCTATATAAAGACCTCTTCTGCTGTTCTTTCACTTATGCCTTACCAATTAAATTTTAGGAATTGCCTGAAAGGAAATGACACTTTAAGGCAATAGTGTCCTATATGAGCTGGACATGCACATGGTAGGCATGTCATGAACAGAGCTGGCTGGAGCCAGGGGATCAGACTAGATGGCCCAGGAGGCCCATTCTGACTTGCTATGTTTCTGTGTTTGAAATGTTTCTATAATCACCTCAAAACATAGCTGTATGTTTCACATAGCATCGTACCTCAGCCTTAAAATATTTTAAATTCCTCATGTAATTTGTGCAAGATAACAGCAACTGAAACTTTAAGATACCTTTAAGTATCTTCCATTTCTTCAGACCACACCAATCTATGTTATTGTCACATGCCATCAGGAAATCTACAATGTCTAGCAATCCTATGAATGAATGCCCTCCAAAATGGCCTGTCCTTGACAGCCCTTGTAAATTCAAGGCTGTGACTTCCTTTGTGGAATCACTCCATCTCATATTTGGCCTTCCTCTTCTTCAGCCTTAGCTTTCCTTGGCATGATTGTCTTCTCCAGTGAGTCTTGTCTTCTCACAATGTGCTCCAATGTACAACAGCTTCAGTTTCCATTTTTGCTTCTAAGGAAAGCTCTGACGTGATTTGATCTAGGAGCCACTTGTTTGTATTTCTGTCAGTCCATGATATTCACAAAGCTCTCCTACAGCACCAGATCATTTTTCTTCTTGTCAGTTTTCTTCACTGTCCAGCTTTAGTGTGGAAGACCTTGGACTTGGTCTCCAGTGAAACTTCCTTACACTCGATGATCTTTTGTAGCTCCTTCATTGCTGCCCTTCCAAATTTCAGTCTTCTCTGAATTCCTTGGCTGCAATCTCCATTTAAATTGATGACTTAGTCAAGCTATGCAAAAATCTTTCACCATTTCAGTTTCTTCATTGTTGACAATAAAGATCGGCAATTCTTCTATTAGTTGATTTGGTTTACGATCCCTGACTACCTTCCCTGCACAAAGATGCCAAGTTTGAGAGAAATCAGGAAATTGCCACTTTATGCATTCTGTCGCTGAAACATACCATTAAAGGTGAATGTCACAACCCGTCATTCTTTGACTAGTACTGCATGTCACACCTAACTATGTGATAAATAATTGCATAGACATTTCACATAACCATCTGTCTGAAATGCTTAGATTTCTATTAAACCAGACTGAGTCCAGATCATAAATAGGGTGAAGGTTGAACTGTATTGGTCTTTTAGAAACAGATCATCTCACAAGCTATTAGTCCTTCATCTTTATCTCTTCTCCAAAAAAAGAGACTTCCTTTCCTCCAACTCAGTGCCTTTTTTCTACATGTTTCTTGAAGAAAGGGAAGAACATTCTATTTCAATTTCCTCAATTTTTGTGGTGTTTCGCTCTAAAGAACATTTCTACTTGTTCTGCAAAAGAGTTTTCAAGAAGATTCCCTTGCTCGTTTGTGTGTTTTAGCAGTAGTGACATTTTGACTAGAAGTCTGTATTTGTCTGATTTTCCTTGCATAAAATAGCAGAATTTACTGTCTTCCATTCATTTTTTTTCAATCTGTATAACTTTGTTCTTTATTCAGGGCAGTTATAGGTGTGTGCTTATACTTGCAGAGCTGTTCATCACACGCTGAGAGCTCAGCTTTGTAAAAACATTTCTCTTTTTTCTGCCCATTAAACTAGTGATTTCCTCTGCTAAGAGACAGAGCAGTGAAATTTCCTCTTTGATGCTACCTCCCCTGTAAATAGAGAGATCAGCTCAGGCAGTGGTTATGAATATAGGCCATGCTATAAATTATTATTGCTGCCCTGATCATGCTCCTTCAAAAGCAGCGGTAACTGTAATTTGGAAACTATTTGTACTTAGAAACATTTTTTTTCTACAACTAGTTTTTGGTTTGAATTAATGATTTCATGTAAATAGCATTAATCAGAATAATTATGTTATTAGGTTTAAAGTAAGAATTGAGGGGTTTAAACCTGATTTTCACTAGAACTGTGAAATTATATTTAATGCCAAAGTACAATTTCAAGTAAAGCCTTACTTCTACTATGCATAAAAATTATTTATGTCAGACTTGCAAAATGTGATAAAAGTAAAATAAGGGTTTTGCTTGCTTGCTCAAATCTTTCTGGATTTCACATAGAATTTTACAGCTGAGGCTAAAGCCTTAGTCAAAATTCCATGTCAAAATACAATCCTTTGTCAAAATTCAATCTTTAGTCCATAATCCAGAAGAGAAGTCATTGGTTTTAAACAAGAAAACAATCTGACCAAATAAGAGTTAGTGTAAGTAGGTGGGTACGTAGGCAAACATGGAGACTAAGCAGGCAGTACGTTTATCTTTACAGTAATGCTCAGACTAGAGACAGGTTGGCAACTGGAAACTAGAAACTGTTGTTCCCTTAGGTTACTTAACAAAACTGCTGAATCAGCCTGTGTGGGTCTGGACTGCCTGTAACAATATCCTTTTCTGAACATTTGCTTGGCAACATCCAAGACCAGTGAATAACAGTCTCAACGTACCAGTGAACTCATCCTTGGTCAGAGTGTGATCATGGTGTAAGATGCTGCCATCTGGCTACTATAATCTTTGGTTTAAAATATACTGGAGACTTACACTGGAAGAAATACCATTGCTGTACCAGTTGAACTTCACAAACTGTGGTATGGTATTGGCAGGGGTTTTTTTGTCATAGAATGCACCGGAACGACGTTTCGGCACCTTTTTTTGACGGATTTTTCCAAGTGATTGTGAATCGCCCTGTTGGGCATAGCAGATAGGTGACAAAAATCATTAACATAGTACCTGCGGGTTGCTTGTGTGTCGGCGCTGATTGTGAGGGCGCTGCTCGGCTTGGAATGCTGCTCAGCTTAGGATCAGTCGCGTGCTGACTGCTTACTGCCAGCAGTGACCATTATGTGAGTTCCGGCACCTTTTTTTTTTTTTTTTTTTTTTTTTTTTACAAAAAAAGCACTGAGTATTGGTATTACAAAAAAATATTAGAACATAAATGTTTGTGTTGCAGCTTGTAGAGACACATTCTTGGAAGGCTTTTGGAGATATTTTGTCTGTTGTGGGAATGGAGATGAATTACTATATTTGGTAGCAACAATCATGTGCATGAAATGGCCAGAAATACTGTTATACACAAGACTGGGTTTAGGGTGGGTGATTGTCAGGTACAACAAGCTGAAGGAAGTACTGAGCTATACTTGGTGAATCATATTTCTTGGGTATACTGTTTTCAGTGTGCTAGGGCAACACAAATATTAAGTATCTTTCATTCTTTTTGCTGTATTCTATAAGTAGTATTGGTACTTTGACATGCACATGGTAGGAGTGTCATGAGCGGAGCTGGCTGGAGCCGGGGGTCAGACTAGATGGCCTGGGAGGTCCCTTCTGACTTGCTCTGTGTTTCTATGTTCTACTAACTAAAATATGAACTTTTATAAGTATCTGTTTAAAGTATCAGTTAGCTTTTCTGTTCACAGTTTAATGTTATTTGTTCTAGATAAAATCAGAAGAACATGGCTTTCATTTGAGACATTACCAAGAGTTATGAGAATTATAAATACTCTAAAGGACTATAGGTTATAATATAATAAATTATAAGCTGATCAGGAACAAGCGAGATAAGGCAACCAAGATATGCATCTCACCCAGAGTTTGTTTCTCTAAGGGCTAGTTCTACTTGCAAATCTACATCTGTGAACTCTTGTCATTGTCCTCAAAAGTAAATGTCTTACATGCTATTGCAGAAGGGTAAATGTCTTATATGCTATTGCATTTTTAAAATATGCCACCCCCCCCACAAAATGGCTGGCAGTAGGGGGTGAGGTGGCCAATAATAAAAATATTAGGAGCATCCTCTGTGTGTGTGTGTGTGCGCGCGCACATGCGTGCATGTACAAATGTGTGTGCATCTGTATGAGAAAGGGAGAGCTTTCAGAGGCTATTTTCCTCCTCCTCCTCCTCCTCCTCTTGTAAGTGAATGATTTATTTGTGTTGGCTGCCATCTTTTTTACTTCAGAGTGATTACGAATAACATGAGCTAAATATATGGCAACTATGCAACCAATAGCAGAGCTGTGATATTACTGTTAAATGGGGTTGCAGCAGACTAAAGTATTGAGCAGTGACACTAAAGAATTCATTTCTGCTGCCACAACCATAGGCATCCACCCCAGGGCAGTGAACGATGGTGTACCTCCCCCAACAAAATAGTGAATCCCCATTGTCAGGAGCTTGAATTCAATCCCCTATCCAGAATATCACAAATAGATCAGCAACGTGATATTCATCCCACCTGTAATCATAATGATTTACCTAAGATTTGGTGCACAGACTTATCATAAAGATATTAGTTTGTGTGCTGTAACATATCCTTCAGCTGGATGTGGAAAAATGTGGTTTAGGCAGGCACAGGCAACATATTTCTAAGTACTATGTTTGAACCAGTGTGTGTGTGTATGTGTGTTTGATTTATGGCCCCTCAAAAGAGCACGCATCAGTATTTTTACCTGGAAATGCAAGACTTGTCTCAGAATTTCATGTTGCTTCTTATTTCCTTATTGATATTTAATGGGTTTACTATATTTGCCATCATATAATTACTATATAAGACAAAATCACATCAAAATATGCAGCTGGAAACATAAGAAAATAAAAAATGTATGCTAAATCCTAAATTAGGCTCCATATTCATCCAACATATCAACCAAAATTGCTCTGATTTTCTTTAATGTACAAACATTAATAACTCTGTAGGTAGCTGCCACATCCAGGTCTGAAAGTATGTAAAAGACCTTTCCTACATCTTAGGTAGAAAGCAGAGTTTCCCTTCTTGCCATAGTCTTGGCATGAAGAGTTTTTGTCTCTTTTCTGGGTAGCTGCAAAAATAAAATGCCAGTAATCTAGAAGCCTGAGAGGGAGCCATTTATACAGTGTGGATTGGCCCAGGTCGGGAACCTACTCTGACAGAGCTTATAGAATAGTGTCCTGTATGAAGGCACTAATTAATAGGCAACTTTAATTTGGTTTGGCATACATTTATGGTCTATGCTGTGCATAATACAGCAGTTTTAAAGCCACCTGTATAGCATGGGGACATTTGAAAACATCTCTTGGGACAATCTGGTCCTGTCCCAGAACTACCCAGGCTTCTATAATACTTGATGGTTGTACAGCTATGACTCTTTAGTACAGGTTGACGTTGACAGCGTCAGAACATCTCACATGGTGGAGTGTTTGACTGGAGTGTTTGGTTATGATATTCTGTTTTGTCAAGTGTAAAAACTACAAACAGAAGGATTTCAGAGGTCTCCAAAAGGGTCTCCCACACTGGGATAATGAGAATTAAAATGGGAGCTGTCATTAAGTGTAAGTAAGTATGAAGTGATGTGAGTGGTGGCAAAAAATTCTAACCATATATGCTGATTGAATCTTGCATTTTATGGTGGAAAGCTCATTGAAGATGTCAACCCCCAGGGTGCTGCCAATGTGAAAGAGGCAAATGCCATGCTGAGCTTAATTAAGAAAGGAATCTATAGTAAAACGACCATTATCACAATATGTTTATATTGTGAAATCACACTTGGAATACTGTTCTGCTCACTGCACCTAAAAAAAGGATAGATTTGGAAAAAAGACAACCAACAAGATTCTTTAAAAAGTAGTATGACAATCTCTGTGACTATTGTGCTTGGAAAAAGGGCACACGTGGGGAGACATAATAGAAGTGTACAAAATAATAAACAGTGCGAAGAAAGTCGATAGGGAGACGTCCCATGAAACAGATTGGTGCTAGATTCAAGACAGTTAAAAAGGAAGCGTTTCATACAGCACATAGTTTATATTATGGAATTCTCTATCACAGGATGTAGTGATGGCCACCAGTTAGCTTTAAAGGAGAGTAGACAAATTCATGGAAAATAAGGCTGTCAGTGTATATTAGTAATGGTGGCTCTGTGCTATCTCCAATGGTAGATGCATCATGTGCCTGTATACCAGTTGCTGGGAAACACAAATGGGATAGTGCTATTGCACTTCTGCCCTCTTGCTGGGTTTCCTGTAGACATCTGTGTGTCTGCTATATGAACAGAATGCTGAACTAGGTAGACCAGGGGTGCAACCATCATTGCACATTTTATGTTCCTGAGATACCAATTCCTTAATCTGATGGGGGCATTCATATAAATCCACTGCTCCCAGGGCACCTTATTATAGCAATTTTCCACTATGCCAGAAGTCATCACATAGAAAGACAGCTTAGTAAATGCATTGTTTTGAATGGGGAGAATCAATTTATAAAAATATTTAGCTTTATTATGTGATCTTCTAAGTGGACAGAAACATTTTATGATATTTAAGGTTTGATCATAAGGAGCATCCCAAGCAAATACCTTTTGGATGATTTTTTTTTCTCCTGTTCACTTGTTCCATATCATCCCCTATCCAGTCCTCATTGCAAAGTGCTTTCAAGGAGCTAGCCAGTTGCACTCATACCACCCTTACTAGCTGCTGGGTCAGAAGGCCAAGTTGAAACATCAGCAGGCAGTCACAGATTCTTGTAGTAATAGAGGAGCAGCCAAATTCTTTCAGCAGCAGACTGATCCTGAGTTTTATCCCTTTCTACAGCAGTGTTATATATTTACACAACCTTTTGTAATACTTTGTCTCTGAAGTTAACATTCAAATATCAAAACCTGTTTAAGGTTTTAAAAATGTTTGTTGATAGTTATTCCACCAGGTGCATGTCATACTTGTTTGTATTTATCAAAACTGCAATAATTGTCTTCCAACAGATCTAAAGAGGGAAGCCAGTATCTGTCACATGCTGAAACATCCTCATATTGTTGAACTTTTGGAGACCTACAGTTCTGATGGAATGCTATATATGGTTTTCGAATTGTAAGTTTTATATTCTTTGCTTATTGTGCACAAATAGTGAACAACATACAGTTAAATTTTTCCAGTGTGGACAAACAAGTTGATTTCAGCAGTTGATTAACTTTCCTAACGTTTAAATAATATTGAATAATATCAAGCAGTTCTTTAAGAATGGCTCAGAGTATATATAATAGGAATGTTTTGTGAGAAATTAAATTGGATTAGTATATAGAACATTAAAGACAATTTCTAACAAAGCAAAACTTACTGGAGTGGTTCTCTACAAGATTTTCTGGTTTATCTTTTAAAGAACACTTGACTCTTACTTATGAACTTCACTAGATTAAAAGAGGAGGCAAAACAAAGTACTTGCACAGCACATAGTTAAACTATGGGATTTGTTTCCACTAAATGTAATGATGACTACCAACTTGGATGGGGTTCCTAAAGAATAGGAAAAGTCATAAGGGTAAGTGCATCAGTGGCTACAAATTATGACAGGTATATATTATTTCCAGTACTGGGGGAGAACAAGAATGCAGGGATGTTCATGTCCTGCTATAGGTTTCCAGTAGGTATCTGGTTGGGCAGTGTGTGAACAGAATGACGGATTGGATAGGCCTTTTGTCTGATTTATTATGGCTTTTCAGATGTTCTTAGGGTGTAACTAAGCAGAATAACAGAATAGTACAGTTGGAAGGGGCCAGAAGAAACAATTTAAATGCAACAAAGGGCATGCTGAACTTCCATTCAAGTGACTTGATAAATTAATCAAGTGACATAAAACTGCTTATCATAGCTGTATCTCTGCTGAGAGCCACAATCCCAAGGGCTGTGTGTTGTGTTATATGCATGATTCTCTGTTCCTTTCCTTCTGGATATAGCTTTTCTGTTCTTGAAAATTCCTCCTGAGTCCCCCATGAAGCTGTTACTGATGCTGTATTGGAGTCGTTCAGTTGCGGGAAAGTCATTTATTCCTTCTTCATTACCACTATGCATGAAAATACTTATCATTCAGACATGGGGTTCTTTGGATCCCAGCCAATATCTTCATTATGTATTATATGTGCAAAATAGATTTTCTTAACTTTACTGCAGAATTGCCGTTAAACAACTTTCTTGAACGGCAAACTAAAATTTAAATATCTAAATATAAATGCAATAACCGCATTAAATAAGCGGTGTTAAAATATTGCTCATTTCTTTACCAAAATAATAGTTACCTTTGTGGAAGCCATGGTACTAAAATGAGGGTTTGTTGAATTTTTAAAAAATTATCTCACTAGGAACATAAGGATGCTGCCTTTTACTGAGTCAGACCATCTCACCTGTTATGGTCAACACAGTTTGGCAGTGCATCTCCAGGGTTTCAGGCAGGATTTTTTTCAGTTCTGCGTAGAGATATTTCATAAAGTAGAAATTCTTGTTTCTGGGAAGCATTTAATGAATTCACATGTGGCAGGAGAACAAAATCGCACTTCATTTATTGGGAGTCTATCTCCATCTACTGGTGATAAGTTAACTATACTACCAGATTCTAAACTAATACTGATGCTCTCATTTCTTAATGATATGTATATATTTACTGTTGATGAAATGTATAATGCAGTGTTCAATCTTTAAAGAAAACAAGATTTTTTTCTGTTAGATATCATTTCTATTCTAGAGACAGTTGTCACCAGAAACAGGGAAATAAAAACTTTATTAATATTTAAAAAGTATGACTATGTTGTTTTGGCTTAATGGTTAGATGTTTGTTCAAAATGTTAAATTTTTAAAAATCTACATAGACTATTTAGCTCATACAGACGATAAGCCCTGCTGAATTTGATGAAGCTTATTTCTGAGAAGACATGCATAGGATTATATTGCCAGCAGATGTTTGTGATCATTGGTCATATAGGTTTCCTATTTTGTTTTAACAGACAGTGTTTTCACAGAGGAAAAACGTACTGCTTGTGATATGACACTAGCATTCCAGGATCAGTTTGTAAATAATTGGACTGAAATAAGAATCTAGGCCTTCCAAGAATTTTCTGTGTGGGGAAGTTGTAGTAATGAATGCAAACTTTACTATTTGTCATCTGCCGTTCCAACTTGGAAGTGACCAGGACCTCCCTTTCAGATATGAAAGATTAGTGAAAGTAGGATTTTAAAGCACATGCACACAAATGTTTTTCAGAAGGAAGAGTAATAATACTTTTCACAACTTTTGATTTTCAGGAATATGAGAAATTACCCTCTCAATTTTTCATGTTACATACCAGGGAAAGCAAATGAGCATGGTAATGTGGCTTGTGTCTAGAACACTGCTGATTTCTGAGCTTGAAGTTAAATCGCTCTTGTAAACCCTAAAGAACCCATTAATATAAAATTCTTAATGTCTTCTACAGGTGCTCAAAACCTGTAAAAGACATCCTTTTCTGAAAAGCTTCAACAGAAGGCAGTAGGAAACAGGAAGGTGTGAGAGGCAAAGCCAACAGTAGCCCTTAAAACTACCTGTATTATGCCTTTCCCTACCAAGAGCCACACTCTGTGGGTCTGTTTATCTACACAGAGATAATTTTAGTATTGGAAAATGCATGTCTGCTGTAATGTATGAAGTGTGACAAAAAGTTTTTTTTCTGCCACAAAATTGTACTGTCTTTACTGTACAGAAAAAACAGTAATATATAAAGTGGCCATTTAAACTAGGGGAGGTGATCTAATAAAAGAAGGTCTCATATGTAGCCTCTGTTTGCAATCTTAGACTGAAATTAGATGTTGCCCAGCCAAGTATTGTTTGCCCTTGCTTCCTGTACCTTGTTTGATACACAAGTTTGGAATCCTGGCTGGAAGGCTAATTGTCCACTGCTGTCACTATTTTGATTAGCCAAAGCTGTGGCAAACGCAAATTGACCAGAGTGTCTTATTTCAGTATAGAGAGTGTTGGGGGCAATTTTTAACTTAATCCCATATATACCTCAAAAGTGTGACAGTTTTAAGATATCTTTTCATCTTTAAAATAATGTTTTCTTAAATTGTGCTTTGTTTGTGACTGGATAACTTTGATTCTTCAAGATAAATTGTTAGTTCTGACATAACTGATCTTGATGGGAAATACATAAGAGAATATATGTAGGAATTATAATGTAGATTTTATTTTTTTTCCTTTTTATAATTCTTCATGGTCTCTGCATCTTCTTCCGTGCCTGTGTGGAGCCTGCTGTTGGGGAGATTTAATAGCTTAGAGCATTTTGCATATTTGAGAACATTTCCACAAGATCCTTGTATCTTTTGAACTGCTTGTTTTATTGTAAAGATTACATGTTTGTCTGGTCTTTTGATAGAATATCTGGTAAAGATTTCGCACAAGATGGGCTGTTAGTGAACTATTTTTTTTCTCATTAGTGTAATTTTAGGTTTTCTTTAGTGTAATATGTGAGACTTCTAGGAGTTATATTGAAAGTGTAAAATTGGAGCAGAATCATTATTAGAACTTGATTTCCTGTTTTACAAATACATTTTCATTGTTTTTTTTTAACCTGCAGTATGGATGGAGCAGATCTTTGCTTTGAAATTGTAAAGAGAGCAGATGCTGGCTTTGTATACAGTGAAGCTGTTGCCAGGTATGCATTCTTTTAATTAAATCTGTTTGGGAATATGTGAAAAGAAGGAAGGAATAACTAATATAAAGTTACTGAATGACCAGTATTATAAGTGTTGTTGTTGTCTAAATCCACAAATGCCAAACACATAAGGGTTAAAACTTTTAAAAGGCAGTTGGTGCCATTTTGAACTTGATGATAAATGGGAGAAAATGTTTTAGTGCCTGTTCTAACTTAACATATACCTTATTGTTGTTATCAGTTGCACTTCATTTTAAAACATCAGATAGTCTATTTTCAGATGTTATTTATTTATTATATCCTGCCCATTCCCAGTGATTAGGACTTGAGTCAGCTAGCAGAAGTTCCTTGGAACAGATTTAAGTGGAAGCCTGCAGATATTATTGGAAAGCATCTGGCTATGGCACTTTTCTGGTGCTTTGAGAAGCAAGATAGAACAAAACCACGATCTTTGTTTTTAAGTTTAGCCAAAAAAGTGGGAATTTTCCTGAAGAGCTTGTTGCTTAAAAATTGTCTATCATGTGTAAAGATTAAAAGAATGTATTTTAGCAGTGACTAAGGAATATTTAGTCAACCTGGTGCCCTGCAGATGTTTTGGACTCCAATTTCTGAAGCTTATTGAAGTTGTAGACTAAATATTTGAGGGCACTCGGGTGGAGGAGGCTTTTCCAGACAATCTGCATGGATTACTTTCCTGTCTTTTTCCTGTTTCTTAGCAATAACAAACTCTTAGTAAGACTTACGAAGTAGTCAAAATGCTTCAGAAGAAACCCCATTGAACAGAAGGACTTGTTTCTGAGTAAATTTGCACAGGGATGTATGACCTTTTTGGCCCTGAGGGCTACATGCAACACTTGGTGCCCTGAAAGGACATACACTCACATACATACACACACCTTACTCTCTTAGCAGTATAGTTTAGTAAGCAAAGTCTGATTTCAGCCACCTGCCACTCACAGCTTTTTTTCTACAAACCAACACGTGTGAGACGTAAAGTATCTAAAGAATCTCTCCATTTTTGTCATTGGGGCAAATAAATAGTATAAACATGTTGGAAAACAAAATGCCCCATGCCCTTTTGAGGTTTCTGAAGGTCATTTTAGCCTATTTTGAGTGTGCATCTGGAAGAGAAGCAAACCATTTCCTCACTCAAAAACTGAGAAGCTGAAACTAGAAATCTGCTGTTATGCTGGTTGTAGCCAGTGTGAGAGAGATTCAGACAAACAGTGGGGTTACATGGGGGACATTTGCCTCACCAGAAACAGTTTGGTGTATGTGTTAGAAAAATGACACCAAAGGTCAGCACTACTTGTGTTCAAAAGTTTCATGTGTGCTAGTTCCGTTCGTGCCAGTTTGTGCTGGTGGCCTGTCTTTTTGGTTCAAAATCACGATTTTTATTGTTTCTAATTGCAAATAAAATATTTTATGTTTAAAGATTCAGAAATGTTGGTTACTTTGTTTGCAAATATGGGGTGTTAGTAAATATTTAGACAGACATTCCACTTTATGTGTTGTTTTCTGGTTCTGGGTGTTTTGGTAATTTAAACACCTTTCATCAACACCCCCCCCCCCCCAGGTATTGTAGAATATTTTATACCCCCTAAATTTATTGAAATGTAAGTTTTTGGGAAAAAAACGCTTAAATGCAACATTGTTAGTTTTTTCCTAGAAGTTTAAGGAAATGCAGTTTGTTCTACATGTTAAGTGCTGAAAACAACTTGAGCATTCTGCTTCAGCTGTATCTATCACATTTATGGTAATGTTGTTTATACTTGGTTTTGCAGTCATTACATGAGACAGATACTAGAAGCACTACGGTATTGTCATGATAACAATATAATTCACAGGGATGTAAAGGTAAGTTGTATCATCATGCACAAAAATACTGTGAGTGCATTTCACTACATTATGTATATTTTTCTTCATTGTATGTAGTTGAAGTACTTGTGGAAGGTATGTCAAAGCTTCTGTTAGCAGCTTGGAGTACCAGAATTTCTGGTACTCTTAACATAATAATGATAATGGTATTTTGAGCTCAAATGTCAGCACTTTAAAATATATTACCATGTTATTTTAAATAAAAGCTAAAATCAGAGACTATGGGAAATACACATGTTTCTCAGGTGTTGGGATGGAATGAACCCAATTGGAATCTGTCCCTCCAAGCATTCACCGGCCTCCTCTTGTGTTCATCCCAGTCTTCCAAAGAGAGCAAGATAAGAGGACATCCATAAATATTTCGCAAACCCCAGTTATGCAACCAGCAACCTTCTTTTGCAACAGCAGCAGCCACTGGTAGATGGCACAGAAGAGAGATGTTGCTTTCCTGCCTGGTACTTGGTTATGGGGAGCCCACCAGGAAAGCAGCTCCTCCCAACTGGTAGTGGTACCCATTCACGTGCCAGAGTAGCCACATATTCAGCAGCCAGTTCTTGCACTGAAGGATGGTCATGGGGCATTAGGGCACAAGGAACCTGCCAGGAAAGCAGCCCCTCCCAACTGCCATTTGAGTGGCTTGGGCGCCAGCAAACCATCTTCCCTGCTTGCTGCTGCCACTGGTGGTGGTAGCGTGCATGGAGAAGGACATGGCAAGCAGGCACGCTGGCCACTACTCCATTTTTGAACTATCTTTTTACTGCCCGTGGTGCCAAAGGCAATCTTTTTCAGGTACAGGTGATAGTTTCTTTTGTTTGCCCTTGTTGCTGTGCTTGGTAGCAAATCCTGTATGTTTGGTATTTGAAGTTCTTCTGCTGTACTGGCCATACAAATTCTTCTTACTATCTAAGAACTAAAAGGGAGATTTAGAGTAAAATTCCATTCTTCTCAGCAAGTGTTGCTCTTCCATATCTACAGCTATTATTCCAACAGGACCAGATTCTGAGGAATATTTTCCTAAGAGTTGGGCTCAGGGAGGGAGGGAAACACAATCTGACGGCTTTACCCCACAGTATTGTGTGCAGGAAACAACTGTGAAGTGCTTTTGAAGGTATACAATTGTTTCTGTACTCGGCAGAGAGGGGACACCTCAGAGTCAGTTTGACACTGTGAAGAGGCTTTGAAGAAAAAAAGGATCAGTCTCTGATTCTGATAGTAAAGTTTTTAGTGGAGCTTATATTTGCAGTGATCAGTAGTTTTGCTGTTGATCAATTCAAAACATGGTTCAAGAATCTACACCATGATAAACAAGGGTAGAGAATTTGTTTCCAACTATCTTATTTTTAGGCTATGAAACAAGAATGGGGGAACCCCAATATGTCAGTGATGGAAATTTCTGCCCAAGGGAACCTCCATAGATTCCTCTAAGGGATATAGGTTTACCTGCAAGGCATTCCCCAGAGGAATACCTGCTCTTATCTCTAATTTGTCATCAGAGATATCTGAGAGGGGTTGCTCTCCCTCCCATTTGGCAGAATGAGGGGTGCACAGGGGAATCCTTTCCGTTATCTCCAGTCACAGATTATAAATAACAGCAGACAATGTATGTGGTGGTGTGAAGCCAAGGACTTAGTGGTGCTTGGAACAGTGAATCCTCCAGCCTCACAGCACTTAGTTGACAATAGGAGGAGTAAGAGATACACATAGGAGGTACTCATCTCTTTTGGGACTGAGAAGAATCACTCTTCTCATTGGTGGCTGAGTCTTTTTCTCGATGCAGAGAGAGGCAATAAAAAGGCAGATGGGTAAAGCAAGATTCGTTTATAGCAGTGGGTATGCTTTGCCCATGAGTATCATCCAGTCCACAAAAGGCCCAGTGTGGGGCAATTTAGACACCACCTTAAAATAGTGCTTCACCCCTGTACCCCTTGATTAGAATTCTTCGGGAAAAATGGAAGGAGGGTTATGTCATCTTGATTAAAATGAAGGATGATCCTAGAGCAAATGAAGGAGTATTGCATTTCTTTGTTTCTTTACTTTGGACCCTTTCAGTCTGAAATATATGTTGTAGGAGAGTGCATATCTCATTTTTTTAAAGTTTGTAGCCAAACTTTAGGTCAATGAATTTAAATCATTGGTATGTTGTCTGTTGTCACATGCAACTATATTGTTGTTCTCCGTGTTAATCTTAAATAAATGCTATCTTCTTTTTATATTGACAGCTTACTGATTAGATACCAGTTCTAAACAGGCATCCTCCTTTACCAGCCCAACTGTAAATACATGGAATAGTTAAAAATATAAATAGTAATTTTCCCTTTGTGGTCCAAAGCATACGAAGTACTAGTTCCACTATACTCAGCACTAGTCAGACCTCACCTGGAGCACTGTGTCCGGTTCTGGACACCTAAGTTTAAAAAAGATCTGGAAAAGCTAGAAAGGTACAGAAGAGGGCAACAAGGATGATTCAGGAACTGGAGGCAAAGCCCTATCAGGAAAGACTGAGAGAACTAGGCATGTTCAGCCTCAAGAAGAGAAGAGTAAGGGGTGATATGATAGCACTCTACAAGTACCTGAAAGGCTGTCACAAAGAGGAAGGACAAGATCTCTTCTCGTTCATTCCAGAGTACAGAACACGGAATAACAGACTTAAGTAAAAAGAAACCAGATTTTAGACTAGACACCAGGAAGAATTTTCTCACTGTCAGAGCAGTACAACAATGGAACCTATTACCTGGGGAAGTTGTGGACACTCCCTCTCTGGAAACATTCAGAAGCATCTGGACAGTCATCTGAATGGGATGGTGTAACTTAGTGTCCTGCACTAGCAGCGGGGTTGGACTCAGTGTCCCTCTGGGCCCCTTCCAACTCTAGTATTCTGTGATTCTATGAATGGAAGGCAGTGGCCACTGTGTCTTCTCTAATAGATAATTCCAAATATTTTGTAGATCCATCAATTGAATGTGACAAATACAGTAGTTTAAAACAAAATCTGGGAATTACTGTGAGGTATGTATGTAAATATCAACACTGAGCTGTCTACTGTTGTGATTAGTTTTTCTGGAAATTACAGATTTCTGCTTGCTTATGTTCTTTAATAACATGTACTAGGAGGTACTGTGCTTTTTTAAAATACATTTGATACTTCCCTGAATGAAGGACTTAACAAAGACCAAATTCCATCTAAGCCAATTGATCTAGTTTTAAAGTTGGAGGGCAATGGGATAAACACAGGCCTCTTGAGAGGGAACTTTAATTGAGGGGTAGTGAAAAGAAGATGAGCTTTTTGTCGTGGTCTTTGGGCATCACACGTATGGTTGCTGCGCCTGCACGGTGCCTTTTTCGGGAAGATTCTCTAGCGTACCCTAGAACCTTCTGCGGGAGCCTGCCCCCTCCCTTCCCCTGTATATGCCATTTTCCCAGTTTGCGTTCAACCGTCATTTTCGAAGTGCATCATGAGTTTCTAGCATTCAATAGATGCAGAAAAACAACAGAGAATGCAGTCTGCTCTTCATATCATCACTCCTACATTGAAGACATTTATATACCACCTTTTAGCCGTTAGTATATGTGCAATAGAATCCTAAGTATATTTATTCAAACATAAATCTTGTTGAATTCAATGTGCCTACTTCATCATAAGTCAGTTACTAGGACTAAATCACTTGTCTTCCCCACCATTACTGTCACCACAGAGGGCATAGTTATTTCACTAGATTTGCTTATAATGTGTCTTAATAAAAATGCCATGTATTTATGACAATTTGTCCCACATAATTTTGTGAAGGACTGTTAATCCACATATAGTTTAAAGACATAGGAAAAATAAAAAAGAAGAGCAGAATTTTGAATGTGAAATGCCAGTTGAGCAGGTGTGCTAGTCACCTGGTCAGTCTTATTTACTACCGTGAGAGTTGTTATATTTTTGTTCAAATGTTAGTCCTTATTTCAGAATTTACACCTACACATTTAAAAAAGTATATACACACTTTGACAGTTCATATTTTTAGTATGCTTTTTTGACAATATGTAAATAGCCACCCTAATTAGGGGTACATGAAGAACCCATTTTAGGGGTGGGAATCCATTCAATTTCCTGGGCTTGACTCCTCAGGCTCCAGTCCACTTGGATGTGCCTGTGAGTTCATGGCGTGCATGCCCAGCACTCATGTGGCACTCACCAGGCATTGAGCACCATGTCCTGTACAAGCAGCACCCCTCTTCCATGCCATGTGCAGCAGCCTTTGTTTGTGCTTCTGCACATGAAGCAGAAGGCAGTAGCTAGTTGTGCAACCATTACTCTGTGAGCTTTTGCAGAGTTCCTCCTAGCTTGCTTCACAAAATGGGGCCAGCATGAGAAGAAGTCTGCAAACGCTGGAGGGATGGAGTCTCTGGAGCTGCCATTATGTATGCCACATATATTTTATTTTTATACATTTACAAAGGAGACGGAAGGGGAGGGAATTCATTCATAAATTCACATTCATTCTAGACACTTCTTTTCTAGGTTCTTTAAATAATGGGCAATTTTATAATTTGCTATTCCTGCATTGTGTTTTTTAAATTTTTTTGCATGTTTCACATGTAAATAGAGAAATAAAAGAATGAAAATAATACACATTTATTTTGCAGCATTTCAATTATTCCTTAATATATCTGTCTACAACTATACAGCATACAGATAAAATAGTTTGGAAACCACTGAGATTGAAAGGTTTTCTTAATGTAGCTTTATAAGCAAATATTCCAATTACATAAAATATATTGAAAATTACAAAACATTACGTATGTGAGTATCAATATCTGGCTATTTCTGTGATTCTAAGTTATATCTCTACAGCCAACCCCCTCAAAATTCTTTCCAGTTATGTAAAAGCAGTACTAGACTTTTTTTTTAACAAAAGTTTTTTAACTTTCTGGTGAAATACCGTTCAGCAGTTTTCTCTGGTCTGATGTAAGATATTCCGTAGAAGTTGAGAAGATCAATTAACCTCAGGGTGTGATGGTATTTCTACTTGCCACAGGGTAAGCAACATGAAAATCAATGGACTTGTTTCCATATATTCATGCAAAGGCCTATGCTGTTAATTCATGCATTCTGAAGGCTTGGGTTTTCCTAAAGAGAATGCCCTTGTTTTGGTTCTGAAGTACTGTCGTTCATGTTAGAATTCGCAAAATGTCGCTTACAAATCAGCTGAAGTACAGTTTTACGGATCCTTCTTGACATTAAGAAATACATAACTGGATCTAAACAGCTGTTGAGGGATGAGAAGACTAACATAGTTTCATTGCATTTATGAATGATCTGTTTCCAGTAACAGGATGTGTTTTGTAGTTGTGAGCTGATATAAATAAATCGGAAAAAATGATAAGGAACGAAACATAATGTAAAAATGATAAGCACTATAAAAGAATTTCTTGCTATGATAACATACTTTCCAGTATTTGGAATACTTGTTCTTCTTTTGGAAATTTTCAGAACATTCTTTGCAATTTTAATGTATGACAGAAGCAGTAGAATGAAAATAATCCAAAATATTATAACAAGAATATAATTCAAACCTGCTTCTATTTTTGCATCTTGTTTTTCTCTGTAATGAAAACACATTGTAGAGTTTTTATCTTCCTTCATGGTAGCCTGAACAACCATCAGTATAAATCCCGAAATTGCAACCACCCATAGTATACAACAAATATATATGCTTTGCTTTGCTGTTAACAGTTTAGGATGTCGAACTGATCTGTTAATTTTTATATAACGGTCCAAGCTAATCAGCCCTAGCAGTATTATGCTGGTGTACATGTTCATATAAAATAGGGTTCCCACAATTTTGCATAAAGTCAAGCCCAACAGCCATGTGTTTTGGGAAATGTGATAAAATATTCGGAAAGGGAGACAAACGATCAGCAGAAGGTCAGCAATAGCAACATTAAGTAAATATATCTGGATAGAATTCTTCTTGAAATGAACGCACAGAAAAACATATAAGGCAATAACATTGCCAACCAATCCAGTAACAAAGATGACAGAATATGAAATTAGTAAAGCCAAAGTCAGTGATTCGTCTGCAGTGACACAGTCTGTAGTATTTTGCATTTCTGAGAAGATTCTTCTGGTTTCATTTTGGTAGCTCCTGTATACTTTTTCATTAAGTGACAAATTCAGGACTTTGGAAGGATCCATCTTACCACATTTGGTATAAGAACATCAAAATTCTTAAGTGTTCACTGCAGTGATTATATTTACATGTTCATATATAGTTTATTGGTTTTACCTGAAAAAATGGAAGATCAGTAACTGTAGTTATACCTGTAATATATTAATTGATAAAATTGTATGGGATATATCAGTTAACAGTCAATGAATATGAGATTTCACTATATATTGCCTTGCAGAAGTGTTCACTAACCAGGTTTGACCTTCCCATGTATTGTTATGTTACGGATTGAATATGGGATTTTATGGAAATTGATTAAAGTGGCATTGTTACCAAGATACTTGTGATATACACAAGATACTTAGTGCTGTAATGGCACAAAAGAATTTTATTGTGGCACAAACCTGTACTTGTTGGATGCTTAAGTATTCACTCCCTTTGCTATAACATGCCTGAATAAGCTCTGGTGTAACCAACTATCTCCAAAAGTCACACACTGTAAGTAGCTGAAAGGAATCTGCCTGTGTACAATTCCAGTGCTACGTGACCTCCGTTTTAGTACACCTGTTTCTGAAAGGCTCTAGATTTAGTTGGAGAGCATATCCAAACAAACAGTGTCATGAAGTTCAAGGAGCTATCAAAACAACACCAAGATAAAATTGTGGGAAGACACTAATTAGAGTTGGGTTACAAAAAAAGAAAACCCAAACTATGTGGAAAATCCTAGAATATTAAGGTAAAGGTAAAGGTTTCCCCTTGACATTAAATCTAGTCATGCCTGACTCTAGGGGGCAGTGCTCATCTCCGTTTCCTAGCCGAAGTAGCCAGTGTTTGTCCGCAGACAGTCTCCGTGGTCATGTGGCCGGCATGGCTAAACACCAAAGTGCACGGAACGCTGTTACCTGCCCACCAAAGTGGTACCTTTTTATCTACTTGCATTTGCATGCTTTCGAACTGCAAGGTTGGCAGGAGCTGGGACGGAGCAATGGGAACTCACCCCATTGTGCAGATTCAAACCAGCGACCTTTCGATTTACCAGCCCAGCAGCACAGTGGTTTAAACCACTGCACCACCTGCAGTCATATTACAAAATGGAAAAAATGACTTTGTCTAGAAAAGTTTGCTTAAGAAGACTTTCAGTTGTAATTTATGCTGAATGTGCTTTTGCCAATTACTGACCCTGGGTCAGGAATGAATACTTATGTAACCAACAAATGCCAGTATACTTAACTCTTGTGCCATAATAAAAACAATATGCACTTTTACATCATTGAGTAACTTGTATACATCAATTGGCAACAATGCCAATTCAATCCATTTCAGTTCCACCTTGTAACCCAATGAAATGAGGAAAAGTCAAAAGGTGGTGAATACTTCTTCAAGGGCTGTATATTAATTTACAGTATTGTGAATTAGTATTAAAATCTCAGCATATCATAAAATATCCACTAAAGCAATATTTTAAAACAATGTCAGCGTCCACCAAATTAGACACAACTGGCAATTCAAACCACCCTTCTTTTCTATCCCCTCGAAGATTTGAAGACATAAGGTAGATTTTGGGGCATGCATATGAAAGAAAAGAAAGGAAGCTGAATATCATTCATGTAGCATTAGATTCAAATTATTGGGAAAGTATTTAGGGAATTTGAAAGTTCCCATCAGAATATTAACAGGCTATTCAAAGGGATTCTACGTACTAAGGAATAAAAAGTGTGTGTTTTAAGATCAATTTTAGGCACTCCAGCATGACTGGACAAGCTGGGAGTTGTGGAATATTTTCTCCCTAAAAATGCATTGATTTGCATCCTTTCTTCTGTCCCATAGAAACATATTAGAAGAACATTTGCAGTTTAACAAAGCTTCCTTTTGAAAGCCTTTCTGTTGAGGATAGGAGCAGGGAAGCTACAAATTTGAAGAAGCAGATGAAAGTGGCTTTTTTTGGTTTTCTCCCCCCGAACATTTTGTGTTTAAAAGATCTGTGGCTTGCCCAGGGAAACGGTATAACAGCACAAGAAGAGCCATGCTTGATCAAACCAGTGGCCCACCTAGTCCTATATTCCGTTCACTCAGTGGCAAATCGTCTGCCCACAGGATCCCTCAAGATGGATATGAGTGCAGCAGCAACATCCCGCACGAGTTCCCCAGCAACTGCTGTACCTAGGCACACTGCCTGCTGCAACTGGCTGCGATCTAAATTCTGCCATTACTTGAGCCTTTTAAAAGTTTAGAATTGAAAATTTTAATTTAACACAATTTATTAGTGTGTTTTAATACATCATATGTTTATATATTTAGATTGCAATCTGTATACTTACATGGTTGTAATAGCCATTGAACACAGTGGGCTTTACTCCTGACTAGGTGTGCTTGAAATTATAACATTGTGATCCTATTCACTCTTACCTGGGAGTAAATCCCATTAAATATAGGCTTTCTTCTGCATAAAGCATTAGATAAGGGGAGAGAGAGAGAGAGAGAGAGAGAGAGAGAGAGAGAGAGAGAGAGAGAATGAGTTATATATTGGGTAGTATATTTAAATGTCTAAGCACCTCAGTCTCTGTTCATAAAACATTATTTAAATTTAATCTGCATAAGGGACAGGGGATAAGAGTATAAGTGATCTAGTGGAAATATTGTTTCAAATACTGCACTACTGCTCTGATAAATATTGCTTGTAAATATTACGTATATTTTCCAGACAAACACTTCTTTGCCATTTAAAGTTGAAAGGATGTGTGAGACAATTTGATATTCTTGTAAAGTTTCTTTCATTTCAAGGAATGCTAGCTGCATCAAACCTATAAAATGTCCTATAAAATGTTTTTCTACTCTAACATTATCTTAACAGAAGTAAAAAAGTTTATAAATGTAATAAAAAGGAATATACTTACTTTCTAGTCAGAGAGAGAACATCTGTGAGATGCTTCATCAATTTTGTTGGAGGAAGGAAGAAGAAAGAGGAAGTAGATCTAATTATAAAATATTGCATAGCTATGGTATTACATGCTAAGAATCAGCTGTGTCAGCTGGTTGAGTTCTCTATGTATACAGTGGGTAACTGAAAGATGGCCAGTGTGTGTCTGATGAACCTTTGAGCTGGGTGAAGTTCACTAGATGCATAAAGATACATTTGCATAAGTGAAGGGTACATATGCACACACATGAAGAGTCGGTGGAATACAAATCATGTTACTATGAACACACTAAAGTCAGAGGATGGAAAAATGCATCGTCCTAACACTTCCAAAATCTAAATAATCCAAACTAAAATAAAATACACAAATACAAAATAATTGCTGTAGCTGAGGGAGAAGTCTATTGGAAGGAATGCCTGTTGCATTAAGAGACTCCTAAACCAAGTCTTTTTTAAACTCTCCTTGTTTAAAAAAGGGAGAGTTTAAAAATAGATAAACTGTTATAAATAAACAAGGACTGAAGTATCATAGGTGGCTTGTGGAGACTATTTCCAAGTTAAGTGAAATTCCCAGCTAGCTTTAATTATGATTTAGGTTGCTATTGAGACATCTAAGGCAGGAGAGGAGAAATTAAGTTTAAAAACTCTCACCCATAGGAGACAATGACTTTTTTCTGTGAAAAAATATCACATCCTTATTCAGATAATCTAAGTAATGCTGTGAGACGTGATCATTCCCAGTCTTCTCTTACTTGTTTATCAATAAGAGGTATTATGTCCATCTCTGAATAGTGTTTATTGATTGAAACATTTTTATGTTCCTATTTTTAACATCAGATTTGTTTCAGTTCACTCTCTTACACAGGGACTTCCCAGCGACTGTTGCCATTTCAGAACATTGCTACTGGTATTAAGCTAGATGTTAGGTTAGTATTCACACAGTTGGTGTGAGTTTAGGCTGGGGCTATGATTGTTACATCTACTAGACACAGGCCAACAAAAGAATATCATAAATGAGAAATAGTTGCAAAATGTAATTTAATATATAAGGCATTGAGAGAGAAAATGAGTTTTTCATCAAGAGATATTTGTTCAAGGAAAGACTGCATAATGGTGTGCAAAAATTTTATCCTAGCTTAAAACAACTTGGCTTCCTGTCAATAAATTCTGGTTTTGCACCCCTTCAGATCTACTAGATGCTGTGCTGATGTTTGTTTGTACTGAACTAGTATAAATGTAAAATGTTTTCACTTACTTTATATTGACTATCAGTCTGTATGTTAAAAGCCCTTCAAAATCTGGTATGTTCTTTAATATATGCTATCTGCTTGTACCACTTGAAATGTGGATCTAAGTTGTTCATTTAAGCATGAAAGTATTCAAACTGATATTTCCTCCATAATACATAGTAACAGGATTGTTGACTTTACAGAATTTTAGTGATTTTCATTCATTCATTCATTCATTCATTCATTCATTCAGCATCCTGCCTTTCTACCCAAAAATGGCATTAAAGACCGTTTACATAACCAATTAAACTTGTTTAAAGCAATACATTAAATATAATTGAATAGTAAATGTTACAGAAAATATTCAACTGAGCAGGCATTCTTCCAGACCTTTACTTACGGGGTAAAGGCCTTCTTAAATAAAGCAATCTTTAAATGCCAGTGGAAGGACAGCAGAACAGGTATGAACGAAGCCTCTCCTGTGGGGGAGTTCCAGAGCCTAGGAGCACCAGAAAGACCCTTGTTTGGGTCTCCACAAGATTTTGAGACTGGCTCAAAAAACAAAATGAAAGACTTCTCCAGAAGATCTTAGGAACTGGGAAGGCTCCTATGAGAGAAGGGAGTCATTTACGTAGCCCTAATACCTCGTCTGAGAGATTGGGCTGTATTGTATAAGTTATAACAAACCCTTCAAACTCTGTCCAAAAACAGACTGGCAACCAGTGAAGTGGTTGTACAAAGGAGTCGTACTGCATGCACCCTGCCCTGGTCAGCAGGCTAGCTACAACATTCTGGTCCAGCTGAACTTTTTGAGCAGTTTTTAGGGCAGCCCCGGACCGACCATGTTGCAGTAGTTTTAGCGGGATGTGATTGAGACATGCATCTCCAAGAACACATGCGGTGGGCATACTAATTTCAGCTGTACAAATACACTCCTTGCCATTGCCAGGACATAGGCATCCATGTAAATCCAAAAGTATGCCTAGGCTGGATTAAGTTTAAATGTATTTACCTTCCTTGATCCATTGCAGACATTAGGCTCTGGTTTAACTAACGGCATGACATCAGACAAGAATTCCCCTAGCAGCACCTTCTGAAATCACTCCTTCAAGAAGAATCTAAGCCAGCATATAACAGCGCCTCCCACTTCCATCTCAGACAGACATGCTAGAAGATCACCCTGATTGATGGTATCAAAAACACCACCAAAATGTCCAGTGAAAATAGCAGGGACACCCTCATTCCTGATGCAGATCCTGTTTGTTTATTATTTAAAGTTTTTGTATCCCGCCCTTTACAGTGTCTCAGGGTGGCAATAACATAAATTACAGGAAAGATTTCATATTGTTTGTTTTGATTTTTTATACTGCACCATTCCCATAGGATCTGGGCAGTTTACAAGAGTATTATAGCAATTCCTAAGTCCAACAGATAAGGCTATTTGACCCAGTTGGCATGTAATGGTAACAAATCGTGGATTAACTAACCATATAATTTTCTGGATCATTTGCCTGGTGTATGCCGTTGCCACCTTGCATATTAAGCCCCTGGAGATTGTTTTGTGTCATGGAAATCCAGAAACAATGAGGTAAGCAGCCAGCAGTTCATCTGTGATTAGTTTTTTAACCCAAAATGGTTCAGAGTATTCAAGTTTACACATCACAAACTAAATCTCAGGTTGATTATGGGAGGGTACCCCACCCTGGCCATGCAAGCAGGCCCATCATATCCTGCTTCAGTGATTCAAATAATTAGAAAAAGTAACAGAAGAATGCCTATGGCACATTTCTTTGAGGGTGGATTCACAAGTATTTTCAACATTTTTTTTCCTAGCCTGTATATGCTCTTGCAGAACCCAACCAAAATGTGGTCATAGAAAGCTGTGTGAGAGTAATCAATTATGTCTTCAAATGGTAGAATGGTCAAACATTGGAAAACAAAGGAAAAAGAGAAAGACTCTAAATATCCCTGCTTCCAATTGTGATTCACTGCATAGTGACGAGTTGGAGGGCGTGCTTTGCTGTACAACTTTAGTGCCAAGCAGATTCTCCCACACTTTTTAGGAGGACTTTAGAGGCTTTTTCAGGATTCTGAAGCTTTGGTGTTTTAAAGTTTTTAAGATCTGTTTGTATTTAATTTTATTGCTTAAACTTAGTTACATGATTTGTACTGTAATTCAGTTTTATTGTTTATTATTTTAACCATGATTTGTGTAAGCTGCAAAAACATTTTGGCTATGGAGCAGCACAGAAATGGTTGCTGAAGCTTTATATAGCTAAAGAGAACTACATTGATTCCTCCATAGATCAGGAATGAGAAGACTTTAGGCTAACAGGATCTGCTAGAATTCCAAGGCCACTAATCTTCTGATATAGCTTCTGCATATTTTATTATACTTCATTTCACTGTTCTCTCAGCAGACAGACTGCCTTGCTGGGTCAAAAGGCTACTGGAGTTTTGCTTCCATAAATCCTCACTGAAGCCTTCAAAATGTCAGGCCTCAACTCACAATAAGGGATTTGTGTATTTGTCCCCTCTGGAATTTGTGCAAATGAGAAGCACTGTAGAAATACTGTTAGTTAGTAGTAATAAATGATCTGCATGAATGTTATGGCCACAGCCAACGTTAGCAGAAATCTACGGAGCCCCCAATATCCCATCTCTGGCTGTACCTGTGTACTTCTTACGGGTTCAGAGACATCTTTAGAAAATAAAGGTAATGAGTGGCCTATGCTTGTAGGACTCTGTTTCTGCATCACGTCCTAGCCACTTCTGAATGTACACAAACACGTTTTCAACCACTGCTGCCCAGTAAGGCAGGCACAGGCAGTGAAGGGACCATAGGAGAAGGAAAGCGTGTGTATGAATGAATGCACGCATGATAGGTGCATGGAATGCCATGCTTGGGTGCATGTGAATGACGTCTCTTCATTGTTCGAGGAGCTTGATAGAATACAATGAAGAGACGTCTTGATGCATGTTACAGGTGACAAATCTATCACGCAGTAAACTTTTATAGAGTAGAACCAGGCCCACATTACCAGGCATTGTATTGATTCCATGAATCGCCTCATCTCAGCAAACCTCTTGATTGAAATAGGCTATGACTGCTATACCATTTGAAACTTTAAAATAGAAATAGAAAGGAAAACAGTTGCTGAGAGTGAATCACGTTTTATAATATTTCTTTATAGCAGCACGCTTGATATAGTGGGGAGCTGCTGTACGTGTCATATAGGAGGGGTTGTCAATGAAGCAGGCTGTATGTGGCCCCGTTGCTTATCTGTACAATTTTTGTCTTATCTGCACAGTTGTTTTCATTGCTTGAGAGGTAGCGGCTTACTGCAGGGCAAGTGAACTTACAGCGAATGTAAAAGTCGCTTTTTCCTAACTGTTCCTATTTGATTGTTGTCTGAGAAACACTTTTGAACTCACTCACTTCTTTGTTGCCCTAAGATTTGCAAATGCTATGTGTCTGGTTCTTGTTTTCCTGTTTTCTTTATTCTCTGTTCAGAATTGGGAGCCAAGAAGTATGGGAGCATTTTTGTGCTCCCCCTTCCCATTGCAATTCTCCATCACTAAACTGCCGAGGATGATTGGGCAAACTTTGAAACAGTAATCATTGTGGTTTTGAAAGGGGACACTGGCAAACACTTCCAGTTGTGCACACAGGTGCTTTAGATACACCTACAGGCTTCTTTGGATGCCAGTTAGAGCATAATGAGTCTTATCAGGTACCTCCAGTCAATAATTTTCTGTGTTTTCCTATAACTATCAAAGCCTATTTGTATATAAGCAATATACTTCACATGTTTGAATTATAAGGATTTCATTATTTTTAAAACTTGGAACAATTTATCATGTGAATGATTTTGTTAATATTGGGCTCATCTAGAAAAGTGTGAGTGCAAGAGAGTTTTGTAAATATAAATCTGTAACTTCTTGCTGACAACTGTTCTATTTATGTCAAAAAAGGAAGCAGGTAAACAGAGCACAGAGTAGGGGTTTTTTGTTTTTTGTGTGGGTTTTTTTTTGTTTTGTTTTTTTCGGGGGGGGGGTTGTCTTTGTTTTCCTTGGCAACCTGTGACCTGCTCTTTTATGTTCTAAGCCTTACCACCAACGGTTTTAAGTAAACTAGCATGCAATCCTACACATGTTTTAAGAAATAAAAGTCCTACATTTCCTAACATTTCCCAGCAAGCCTTGTTGGGTAGAGAATGCTTGCAGCTGCAGAAATATTGCATGTCTGAACATAAATAGGATTGTGCCCTTAGTTATAATTCTGAAATGGTTTCCTCTGCCAATTTGATTTATTGCAATATTTATTGCAATGTTGCACATAGGCTGTACAAATTCAGCAGAAGCAGAATATGCCTGGCAAGGCAGGGAGCATCCCCCTATTTCTAGAAAAAATTCAAGTAATACACTCTAACCTATATTTAAAAGAACAAAATAATTATGTTCTCAACAAATACCCACTGTTTGGGGCTGGGGGACAGAAAGCTGCCAAAACATCTGAAGTTGTAGTTCTAGGATCAGTTCTGTTCTGGCAGCAGTTTCAAGGACTACAACAGAGACCGTATTCGCGAAAGTTTAATTCAGTTTGGAGCAAAGGTACGCAGCAGTGGGCTTCTCACCTTCTTACAGGACAAAACCACAAACCATACCCCACACTTGCTCTCATCAATGTTTACCCGCTCAAAACATACAGATATTTCATACTATGCAAAAATTTAGTTAACAGGCATGTCATAAGCTCCAATGGAGAACTTCCATCCCCTGAAGAGGTAGACCTGATTGCTTGCCATCATCACCAGAGGGAAGTCCAATTAGGGACACAACAGGAGGAGTGGAGACATGCCCATTTTCACAGAGTACCTTCCCTGAGGGTGAGACTCAGAAGGTCTCATAAAGACAGCTGTGGGTTAAACACTCTGTGCATACACAGAGACTCTTGTGCAACAGTAAAGATCATTAAGCAAAGCGACATTGAGGAGGCTGATATTGCTTGGAGGATGAAACACAGATTGGGACAGTGTGAACCCTTTGCACCAGGTGTCCTCCCTGCCACAGGTGGAAGACTATAAGCAGAAAGTCTCATGTCCTTACCCTCCCAACATAATGAGTACCAGACTAGCTCACTTGGAGAGAATGCATGCCACGGGTTCTCATGCTATTAAGCCACTAGGCTGAGACCCAAAAGACTGTCTTCACAGGAGTTCATAATCATAAAAAGATAATGTGTATGGGACCAGTTTTATGCTGAGAACAGGACTGAGCCTGTATTAAGATTACTGCTCTGTATACAAGTAGATAGTGCCATGGTGTTGCCAGAAAGGACAATTCAGCTAATGGATTCATTGATGTCAGTTGACAGCCTTCTTAGCTGTAATACAGTTGCATCTTTTTTTGGTCGATACTAAACTATCCAGAATGTTCTTTGTTGTGTGGGTATGCAGTGAGGGCACTCTGCTCCTCCTGCTCCCATTGTGCATGCAGGAGTAACTGCTGATACAACGGGGCTTTCATACTTCTCAGAATGAAAAAGGGGAAACAGACACTTGTCTCTGGATCAAAGCAGGTCCGCAAAGTTCCCTTCTGCTGACCTGCCTGCCCTGTTTCTGGAAACTAATGTCTTTGTTCATTGGAAGTTATGTTTAGAAGTGCAAAAGCACAGTTTTAGGAGTCCTCACTGCCACAAGTGAAGAATGTTGTACTGCTCTTGAAGAGCAAAATTAATATGTTGTCATACTATGGCAATTATAAAGGCATAACCATCTTAGCAACCATTGTGTTATATTTTATTTATACAAGTTTGTGAGTGTCAATTCAATGTCAGGGATTTTGTCTTTTCAGCCACATTGTGTCCTACTTGCCTCAAAGGAAAATTCAGCACCTGTAAAACTTGGTGGCTTTGGTGTTGCTATTCAATTAGGGGAATCAGGACTCGTTGCTGGAGGTAAGACTTTGCTTTCTTTTAAAACTTTGTGCTCAGATGAAACAAGCATTGGGTGAAACCTGTTAAGGTTAGTTTTAGTATTTGCTGAGGAAACAGGTCATAGATAGATAAAACTTTATTATGGTCAAAGACCAGCTCAACAACATCCAGAGTTGATCTATGGCTTGTTAGCCACAAAGAACTCCGAATACAGAACCCCACAATAAAGCATGGGTCATGGTTAAGAACCCATGTTTAAGCAATGTACTGACAACCCACAGTCCATACTCTGCCCATTCTCTGGGCTGTTACTACATTTGAACCAGGCCTTTCTGTGAAGATTTTCGACCACCAGACTCAGTTCTGTAAGCTCTAATATTTAGCCTTGCAAAAATACACAGAGTGTGACAAATTCAGGAAGCTGGCTTTCATTTTTATACTTATGTAATATCAGAGAAAGGTCCATCAGATTTGGTCAGTGGAGGACAGAAAGGAAGAATGCAGAGTTATGTCTCTCCCACTTCTAGTATTGATTCTATACTTCTTTGTCCTCTTATCTAACACTGAAGCCACTGCCTGAAAGTAGAACAAGCAGTAGGGCTATAGTTGCTTTTGCAGATTAGACACTGCTACCCATCTCCTCAAACCAAACACAGTTTGCGGTTCCTGAAAAGTAAGGAACACTTCTCTCCTCAACAGTGTACACTTTCCAGAAACCAGTTTCTGGGTTTCAGAAATATATTACCCCCTCCCATCCAGTCAATAGTTCTCTTGAGGAGGAAGAACATTGCTCTCCCCTCACCCCTTCAGTTTCATTTCGCCCTGGTTGAGATACCCACTTTTGGATGGTCAGTACATTTCACAACAAGAATGAATTGCAGTCATTCAGATATGGAAGAAGGTAAAGACAGCAAGTTGGACAGAAACCTATTGGGCTGAGGGTTAATTTCCTTCTGCTCTTGGTGATCCAGTGTCTGGAGTAAGAACCGTCTCAACTAGCTGTTCAGCCCTCGGACTGATGTCCATTTATTTTTTTCTGCATAACTTGATAGAAACAACCCAACCCTTTCATTTCTAATCCTGCTCTGAATTTCATTCCTTGATCATACTGTGGATGTAGAATGTCAGGAGTGTATAACAAAATTTGACGGGTTGGGGTAAAGAAAGGGCCCTTCTCCTTTTAATTTTATTTATTTATTTATTTATTTAGGAAGCTTCTACGCCGCCCCATTCGCCGAAGCCTCAGGGCATCTCAAAACAATAAATAAATACATATTAACCATATAAAAACAATATAATTAAAGACATCCTGGCCAAAGATATAAAATCAATAAATAATGTTAACAATTAAAATGACGTTTAAATAAAAAGGTCTTTGCCTGGTGCCGAAAAACAAATAACGACAGCGCCAGGCAGACCTCTCTGAGGAACGCATTCCATAGATTGGGCGCCACTGCAGAGAAAGCCCTCCTCCAGGTACTTACCCTCCTACTTACCTTCACGGAGGGTTCCTGGAGAAGGGCCTCTCCCGCTGATCTCAAGGGTCAGGAGGGCACGTATGGACGTAAGCGCTCCTCTAGGTAACCAGGACCCAAGCCGTTAAGGGCTTTATAGGTAATAACCAACACCTTGAATTGGGCCCGGACTTCAGTGGGGAGCCAGTGAAACTCACGGAGGACTGGAGTCATGTGATCATAAGGCCCAGTCCCCGTCAGCAGCCTGGCAACTCTATTTTGAACCAATTGAAGTATCCGGACCGTCTTCAAGGGCAGCCCCACTTAGAGTGCATTGCAGAAGTCTAGTCGGGAAGTTACCAACACGTGTGTCACTGTCGCCAGGCAGTCATTCTCCAGGTAGGGATGCAGCTGATGGATCAGCCAAAGCTGAAAGAAAGCACTCCTCGCCACCGCTGTCACCTGAGCTTCAAGTGAAAGCTCTGGGTCGAGGAGCACTCCCAAGCTTGCAGACCTTGTCCCTAGGAGGGAGTGCAACCCCATTCAGAACAAGGTTCAGTTCACCCTCTCCGAAGCCCGAACCACCAACCAACAGGACCTCCGTCTTGTCTGGATTGAGCTTCAGTTTATTGACTCTCATCCAGCCCATTACCTCGGCCAGGCACCGGTTCAGTACAGCCACTGCCTCACCTGGATTGGTAGAAAACGAGAGGTAGAGCTGGGTATCATCAGCGTACTGATGATTCTGCAGCCCACACCTCCTAATGACCTCTCCCAGCGGTTTCATGTAGATGTTAAATAGCAAAGGGGACAAAATGGAACCCTGCAGTACTCCATGGCATAACTGCCATGGCGCAGAGCTATAGTCCCCCAGCACCACCTTCTGGAATCGGCCATTGAGATAGGAGTGGAAACACTGCAAAGCAGTGCCTCCAACTCCCAATCCCGCTAGCCTATCCAGAAGGATACCATGGTTGATGGTATCGAAAGCCGCTGAGAGGTCCAGGAGAACCAACAGGGATGCACTCCCCCTGTCTTTCTCCCTGCACAGGTCATCGTACAGGGCGACCAAGGCAGATTCAGTACCGTACCCACGTCTGAAGCCGGACTGAAATGGGTCCAGATAATCAGTTTCATCCAAGAGTGCTTGGAGTTGTCCCACCACCACCTGCTCCAACACCTTGCCCAGAAACGGGATGTTGGCCACTGGTCTATAATTAGTGACCATCTCTGGATCCAGGGACGCCTTCTTCAGGACTGGTCGGACTACCGCCTCCTTTAAAGGGGCAGGTACCCGGCCATCCCTCAGAGAGGGGTTAACCATTTCCAAGATCTAGGTCCCTATCCCGTGCTTGTTGTTGTTAATTAGCCAAGACGGGCAAGGGTCCAATAGGCAGGTGGTGGGACGTAGTCGTCCAAGCACCTTGTCCACATCATCAGGCCACAATAACTGAAACTCATCCATCAATTTTGGACCAGACGGTGACATTGGTATCTCCCCAGAAGCCTCTGGGTCACTAGTGGAGTCCAGCTCTTGACGAATCTGAGCGATTTTGTCCCTAAAATGCTTGGCAAAGTCGTCACAGCGGGCCTGTGAGGGTGGCACCAGGTCTTTCTTAGGGCCAGGACGGACCAACCCTTGTTCCACCCGAAAAAGCTCCGCCAGACGGAGGAGGCAATGAAACGGAGAAGAATTTCTTTTCTGTCACCCTCACCACCACAGCATAGGCCCGATAATGGGCTCTTAAGTGTGTTCGGTCAGATTCATCCCGTGATCTCCTCCACCTGCGCTCTAGACGTCTCCCAACCCACTTCATTGCCTGCAATTCAGGTTTATACCAAGGGGAAGAGTGGGCTCTGCCTGGTGGGAGAGGACACTTGGGAGCGATCATGTCAATAGCCCTGGTCATTTCCCCATTCCATAGTACAACCAGAGCGTCGACAGGAGCACCAGTCTTGTCAACCGGAAACTCCCCCAGGGCCTTCAGGAATCCATCTGGATCCATCCGGCTCTGGGGGCGGACCCACACAATCGCGTCCACACCCTTACAGAGGGAGAGGCCGCTCTTGAGCACAAACCTCACAAGGAAGTGATCTGACCATGACGGGGTGTCAGACACAAATTCCTCACCCTCAGACCACCCTCTTCCTGCCTCGTTGAGAAAACCAGGTCCAGAGTGTGTCCACGTTCATGGGTCGGGCCTGTGACATGTTGAGACAGCCCCATGGCTGCCATGAAGTCCTGAGCCACCCTGGTCAGACCAGTCTCGGCATGGAGATTGAAGTCCCCCAGGACCAACATCCTGGGAGTCCTCAACACCAGGTCTGAGACAACCTCCGTCAGCTCAGGCAGGGAGTCTGTTGGGCAGAAGGGTGCATGGTACACCAACAGAATCCCCAGTCTGTCTCGGTCGCCCAACACCAACTAGAGGCACTCTAGCCCCGGCCTCGAGGGGACTGGAAGCCCCGTGAGGGAGATGGAGGCTCGGTAAACCAAAGCGACCCCCCTCCCCTCCCCTCCAGGCATGGACGGTGCTGAACCAGATACCCAGGCAGGCACATTTGAGAGAGGGTGACATCCCCCCCTCTCCTGCCCAGGTCTCTGTTATGCAAGCCAGGTCGGCCCCCTCATCCACAATCAAGTCGTGGATGAGGGACGATTTGTTGTGGACCGACCTGGCATTAAGCAGCAGCACCATCAGGCCCGGGGGGCGGTTGACAAGACTACCTGGAACCCCCTGGCTGGGGGTAGAACCAGAAGGGGGGACAGGTGTCAACCATCTGTCTCTCCTTCTCCTACGTGGACACGTTAAACCCCCACCACTGTAATGTCCATTACCCACCACCACCCCAATGGCAGCGTCCATGTGCTCCCCAGGTAACCCAACTGTCAACATGGCCAGGAACGACTCCATAAAAACAAGTTAAAATACAATAAGAACGTTAAAACAATATAAAGTTCTCCATCTACCCCCAATATAAAATTCCACGCACCACTAAGGTCCCTCGCCAGCATATACAATGCCTTCAATAAATCAAACATCCTCTTGACAAAGATCCTGTGAGAAACCTCGGCTATCAAATGTAGACAAATAATATTCTATCATCTTGGTATTCATTAGACCACAACAATTAATATAACATGCTGATTAGTATTTCTGGGCCGCAAACTTAAATTTATAGTCTTTTCTTTCAAAACTGAAGAATCTCCTGCTTCTTGTTTTCCTTCAGGACGGGTAGGAACTCCTCATTTTATGGCCCCAGAAGTAGTAAAAAGAGAGCCTTATGGAAAGCCTGTGGATGTGTGGGGCTGTGGAGTGATCCTTTTTATTCTGCTTAGTGGTTGTTTGCCTTTTTATGGAACTAAAGAAAGACTATTTGAAGGTATTATTAAAGGAAAATACAAGGTAAGTCATGTTGATTGCTATTTTCAAGGATGAAAGTGGCTAAAAACTAGAGAAAATTTCACGTGAAAGTATCTTTGCACATTAAAACTGTAAAACATATTTTACTGTTAAACCTATTTTGAGTTTTGTGGTTCGTAGTGGACAAAGCAATCACAGTACAGCTTCCCAGAATTAAGACATAGCAAGGGTGCTAATATGAACCCTTTCACACGTCATTCACGTTTGCTAAGCTCTGATTGGATTTTAGGAAGACTCTGTCTCTTGCTATTTGTACAAAATCAATTGCTGAACATTGCCTGGGTATGGACATTCTTTTTGCAAATACTGACCCTATTAAAGGGTTTGGGTTTGGGTTTTAGTATCCAGGAGATTTAGTTTAGGATCCAGAAAAAAATCAAGCTTTGAAAAAAGGCAATCATGCTAATTATCTTAATGCTTTATTTGTTTTTATAGTTATGAGAAAAACCATTATTACTCTAGTAAGAAAGTAATTTATCACCAATGAGGTCCATTTGTAATTCAGTGACTGCCTCTTAATATAGAGTTTATTCCATTACATTGCAATCAAAGAACAACATTTCAAAAATGCTTGAACTTGTGTCAGCAAAGCCATAGTACCATCACTTCTGCTGTTTAGCCCTTTATCTGTAGAAAAATTGAACTAAAAACATTAGAATTTCCGTATTCCTCCAGTTTAACAATAAGGTATAGTTTCAGGTTTACTATTTTCTTCAGAGCTGACAGTTAATGAAAATACTTAGTACCTGTTTTCAAAGTATAGTGGTATTGTTTGGAAAGTCTATGGTTGCTTTAAATAACTAAACAAAGCTCACTTATTTCTATAAACAAATTCTAAACCATTTTAATATAATTTGCAAGGTATTGACTCCCTACACTTCCACATCAGTAGCTTGCTGAAAATTTGTTTACTGTATTTTGAATGCAATTAATCTTGGCACAGTTCTCCTGACTTTGCAGGAATGGCAAGCATGTGCAGTACAGTTATATGGTAGGGATGAGCAAATGTGGCATTGTGCTTAGGAAGCAACTCTGTTGAGCAATAAAAGTGCCATTTTTAAGTGTTACAGCCTGCTGGGCGCCAGTCAAAGATGTTGCAATAATTTCCTTTTCCATTTAGAGTTCTACATATCAGTGTCCACTGGATATACTCTTGTTTCCTGATTTCTTCAGTCACTTTTGGCATAGAGAACATTTAAACATGCATCATGAGACAAGAAAGAAAACCATTATAATGAGTGGCACATTTATACAATTAAAGCAAAGCAAGACAGTAATTTAAGTCTATAATTGGAATTTTAGAATTAAATGTTTTATAAAAATACCTCTACTCTGAAATGTTTAACGGTTTTTTATGAAGTGTGCTTATGTTTTAAGTAACAAAATAATCTCCAAACACCTAAGTGGAATATGTGTTCTTAGCAGTGCATATGAAGAGCAGCCATTCTGGTTGCATGATACAGCCATGAGCCACCAGAATATTCACAAGAAAATGTCCAGTGAGCTATTTCAGCACCATGCTACCATCTTTCTTGTGCTCTCTTTATTCATTGCTGCACCATACTGTTTCTTGAGGGCCCTGAGAAAAACCCTCCATGTATACACCAGTCGTATAGTCAGGGGTTGGGGTTGGGGTTGGGGTTAGGGTTACACATAATGGCACTAAGATGATTCCGAATCCACAAACCACACTGAATTGTGTGGTTAGTATAAATTATGAAAATTGTGTTAATGTGTATAATTTCTCCATTATTGCCTAAGAATGAGTTGCATGCAAATACGTGACGAAAATCTCTCTGCCTGCTTGCCTTTTTTCTCTTTCCATCTTCTTAAAGAAAAGCTTCTGGGAGGAAGGTGCTGAGACATTTCCCTATGAATAACTTCTCCACTTCAAATCCTATTGCTATTTTTCAGCAAATGGAGTTCCAAATGCATAGGAACCTGCAGTTCTTCATGGTCTCTCTGATTCAGATATTCAGGCTCTGTGCCTGCATGATGCTTTGGGAAGCTTCTATAAGCTAAGAATATTTTGGCAGGGACCCTTCCCCCAATGTCATCACTAGGATATGTTGTGGGTTCCTGCCAATTTCCCTCAGTTCTTCAACCATCGTTGCGGTAGCTTCAGGAAGTTCAGTTTGCTTCTCGAGGTGCTTTTTTCCCCCTAGCTGAGCTCAGCTTGTTCTTGAACAATTATTATTGTTTTTGGCTTGTCTTTTTGTTTTTTGTTTTGTTTTGTTTTTATGGTGCCTCCATCACAAGGTTGTGAATCCTTCTCAGGCCATCTGGCCCTTAAAACCCTTTATCCAAAAATGTGTGAGGTGCAGAAGTAAAATCCCACCTACCAATGGACAGTCTCCCTGCCTCTTTGGTTTGGGTTACCTCGCCTCTTGCCCTCATTGCTTGGAAGCCTTGTGTTATGAGGCAAAATGGAAGCCCTTTTCATTTGCTTCTCGGGTTGGATTTGATCCATCTCGATGGCCAGTGGTGCAGATAGTTCTTTTTCTTCATTCTGTCTTCAAGCAAAAACTAGAGCCTTCCTCTATCCATGTCTGACCATGATCTCAGCTTTCTATGTTCCACTATAAGGTTCCTCTTTTCCCCCCACCCTTTGTCTTGCCAGTTCCTCTACAGGCATAGCTCCCCAAGGTCACTGTCATATGTCTAACTGGAGCTTGTCAGTTGTCTTCCCTATAAACCATTAGAATCTGTGGTAATATTCAACTGTTATTTTGGAAGGCTGCAATTATTGTTTTGGAAGGCTGCAGCTATTATTTTGGAAAGCTGCCTTCCTTGTGGCAATCCACTCATCATTCCAGCAAACTCCGTGCATTTACAACCAAGCTTCTGTATATAGTTTTTCACAAGGATAAAGCTGTTCTTTGCCAAGATCTTTCTTATCATCCCAAACGTTCGTGTTAATTAGGCCATTGCTTTGCCTGCCTTCTTCACATCACTATCTGTATTGCTGGATTTCATTCTTCACTCCCTTGATATTCTTGTGTCTACTAAAAGCTCACTCTACCTGGGGACTGGAGACCTCTGCTCTTCAGGTGACTGTGCCCTTACCAGACCCATGCAGAGCCACAGCCATCCTGCCCATGCCAGGGCCATTTCTTTGGCAGAGTAGCACTTTCTTCAGGGCTTTGATAGCTCCACTGATCCACCTCCAGTAAGCAAGCTCATTAATCAGTCATATGTGTGATCTACATAGACCATGAAAAAGAAGGGAAGCTTGCTTTTCTGGTACTGTTGTTCTTCAAGTGGTCATCTGCACATTCACACACACACACCCTGCTGCTGTCCCCACTTTTTATTGTCATTTTAATAATATATTGATACTGAAGTCCTTTATGGTCAGATTCAAGGTCTGACCAACCGTTGACCCCGATTGCCCTTCAGTTTTTCAGGCCACAATGTTGGCTTCAAAGGGCTGAGGGAAATGGACATTCCAAGGATGTACTTAAGATGATGGTAAAGAAGGGTTCCTGCCAATATAGAAGCTTTGCAAAGCAAGGTTCCATGCAGGCGTAGAGCCCATATGTGTGAATGCACAGATGACCACTCAAAGAATGACAGTTACAGGTAAGCAACCTCCCTTTGTAATCCCGTGCAGAGGAAAGACAGCCTGACAGTGGTTTCTTAGTACCTCCTGCACTGATATTTGCCTCTTTTAGACCATCCCATCCAAAGTTTCTTATGAAATGGAAGAAGCACCTGCAGGAGAGTGTCACTGAACGTACTTGCATGTACTGTTACGCTGTTTCTGCTGAAAGAAAAATCAACCCTTTGGAGTAAATAGGCAAAAATGTAATCATGTTGTTAAATGTATTTTTAAGAGTTTCTGGTGATTTTTTGGATAAATTAATTGGTCAGGGCAGGAATTCAGCTGGAAATCACTGGTCCAGTCCCAGGAAAACTTGTGGAGAAATTCAGCAATTATTAAGCATTTATCATGTAGATTGCAGGCTCCAGAAGCAAACATACTTAGGCTTAATGTACTTTTCTTGACCTAGATGAATCCTAGGCAGTGGAGCCATATCTCTGAAAGTGCCAAAGATCTGGTACGGCGCATGCTCATGCTGGACCCAGCTGAAAGAATAACTGTTTATGAGGCACTTAACCATCCCTGGCTGAAGGTAAATGGTACAAATAGACATTCAAACATCATGCACATTTTATAAACCTGTTCAAGATGGTTGTTAACTCGTGTGTCTTAATATCATGCATGCAGATGTGAATATTTTGTTTTGGCAAGATAGCTGTGACTTGACAGTTTCACAAGTAGTAAAGCTAGTAATAAAGCATTAGCAGATGACGCTTTTCTTATCACTGCAGGATGATAATGATATATTCTGTTTTACAAAGAATCTTTTACTATCCCCTATTGCAAGGGGCTTACAGTCTAGCAGCATACATGAGAAACAACCAAGAAGGGAAAAGGAAAAGAGAGGAGAATGGGAGTTAATGGAAAGCATCATTCAGTTTCTAATCAGAAGCCTCAGGAAAGCAGAGCACAATAGTTAATGTTCTGTATTCATTTGGTGATCAAAGTTGTGCAGCTTCTACAACTTTCAGAATGAATATCCATGGTCGATATCTTTCAGGAAAGCAAATGATTGGGTTTTGAGGATGTAATACGTTGGTTTAGGATTAGGTAGGCTATGCATTTAACAAAGGTACAAGCAAGGATAGTGAGTAGAAATACAGCTGCGGCTACAATCCTGTGCTCATCTACTTGGTGAAAAGTCCATATTAGGAATTGCTGTATTCTTTCTGTTGATCTGCTTATGTATTTGAGTTTACCATTCTTTCAAAGGAAATAAAAATGGCTAGCATCCATAAAAAATCAAATAGCATAAAAACAACTAATGGATTACCAAAACTTCAAAACAAACTGAACAATGGTTTAGCAAGACAATGCACAAATGTTATCAGAAAGAGGAACAGAAAAAAAACATATATAACCCACATTGTCAGCCATGGATAATCAGTGCTCCAATTTTCAGCTTACTCTAAAAGGTCTCCCCCAAAAGGCAGATATACAGAAGTCAGATCGTTACCATCCTTTAGAAAACACCCAGGGGTCATAGTCAGAGGGGTTGTAAAGGGGCATTCCATAAGGGTTCAGTGTTTTTTCAGAAATTTGTATCATTATCCTTATATCTGCTCTGCTTGGCTGTAATTTTCATAACCCCATTCCTAACCTTCTCACAATAATTAAAAAACATATTTCAGAGGACATTTGGGGTCCTCTGAGTTGCTGCTCTGAACTTTGTGTTTTTCTGTGCAATCTAGATCCTGCTGCAGTACAACTCCGTATGATTAATTGTATCTATTGGTGGCTTTATTGTTTTTGCTACTCGATTATGCGCTACTTCAAGATGCTCTGGCAAATAGAATAGGATACAAATACCTTAATAAAAGTTTTATTTCTGTCAACTGGTGCTTATGTCCTGGATCCGGAAGTCATGGATGGAGGAGTTATTAAGACTTCTAGCAAAGTTTCCTTATCATAGTTTCTTTAACTTGTTCATCTAACATTTTCATATCCAAAAGAAAATTATACAACCTTTTGATCATTTTTTCATCTGATTTTAGAATCAATTGATCAAATGCTATTAGTTCCTTATAAAAACCATACATTCTATAGTCTTTAGTATATCTCAATTGTATATGAATCTCACGCCACCAAGAGAGATCAATGCCATGTTCCTGTAGTTCTTGATTCGGCTTCAGTTTTCCATCATTATCTAAAATATCATCATATCTCACAATCATAAAATTCAAAGCATTTGGATATGTAAGAGCTTCCATCGGAGAAAGCCATCTCAGCAACTTAGTATGAAGCTTTGACTGGCTTTTCCCAAACCGCCGTGATGCAGGCACTCTCATGATGAAACATGCTGCCTTTTGCAAATGTACCACCAGGGGGAGGTCTGTCATTCTTGGAGATCATGACCGATGCTCCAATTCTAAAGAAATCATTCTTTTGAGGCTTTTTGTTTGAAATATATTCCTTAACCAATAATTTGCTAATTAACTCATATTGACTGAAGTTCAATTATACTAACTGATCACCTTCGTTAATCACTTGTAGGAACGTGATCGCTATGCATACAAGATTCACCTTCCAGAAACTGTGGAACAGCTGAGGAAATTCAATGCAAGAAGGAAATTAAAGGTAAAAGCAAAACAGGCCAGCTAAAATATGTCAAAACATGTTCAGAATAATACTATAGTTAATTATATGTAGTTAGTAATTTAAAAACATTTCTTGTTCATGAAAAGACTTTTGGCAGCCAATTTTTTAATCTAGATAATAAAACAGACAGACAGGATAATAGAAATAGGAAATATGTATATTTACATAATACATTACACAAACCACAACCACAGTATTATTCTGAACATAGTTGCAGAATCCAGTGGGCCTGTTATGCACCTGCTTATTCCTTTCCACCCTGTCAAGTTCTTTCCTCAAGTAGTGAGTCCCACCAGTTCTGATGTTTGAATGGGACTACTGCATACGCAATGCAAATCTAGTGCTTTGAGGGGTTTCCACTCATTTCGATTTCGGGTTGACCCAGAAGCACTAAATCAGTGTTCACAAGTGATGGAGGCCTCTTCACAGCACAATTGACAAGACAGTAGAGAAACTGCTTGTCACATTCTGCAGTGTGTGCGTGCGTGTGTATCTGTGTGTGGAATTTTCAAAATTTTATTTTTTCAGTATTTGGAATACATAGTTTAAAGGCATACAGTCCTCAACTTCATAACAAGCTGGGTTTGCTTATCGTATGTATGGTAGAACACTGCTGGCTTCCAAGTCACTACTCAGTTGTGCACTCCAGCACAAATGGCCACCTTACTGAGCTACTCCTCAGAATGATTTCAGCAACTGAGTTTGTTGTGCGTGATGCTCACTTTCATATGTGCTCTCGCAAGGTATGGATCCTACATGCATACCTATGGCAGTGATTTCTGATCTTCCCCTTGGAGCAGAATGAAGGACAGAATCATCTGAGGATGAAGTCTGCCCACCCATGGGCGACTGTATGCTATTCAGGGAGGTTTTAAATGGAGGAGCATAGAATCATCGAATGGAAGAGTCAAGAGGGGCCAAGAAGGCCATCAGGTTCAAGTACTTGCTCAGTGCAGGGCTCCCTCTTGGATGGCCGTCCAGCTGTACTTGAACGCCTCTAGTGTGAGAGAGCCCACATTCTCCCCAGGTAGTTGGTCCCATTGTCATACTGCTCCAGCAGTCAGGAAGTTCTTCCTGATGTTCTTCCTAGAACCTGGATGCCTATAACTTGAGCCCTTTATTCCATGTTCTGTTCTTTCCATGGTAGTTGCCAATGAATTAAGCAAGGAGGAGTTCTCTCTGCCCCTGGAGATATCCATGGCATCCCAGTCTCTTCTCCCAAGGACCTGGAATGAGGATTAACTTTCTTGTAGAGGTTTAAAATAATCTCAGGTTTGGCTTTGCACGTATGATTAGTTGAAGATGTGATACCAGGAAGAACCTTGTTTTAACATGTACATTCTAGATTCTTCTGATGAGTCCCTGCTGTTAAATCACAAATTGCTTGACAATGTGGCATGATTAAAGGGGAAGCACTACTTATTTTGGAATTTGGGTTTTGTTTGTTTGTTGCCTTTTATTTACTTAGGGTGCAGTACTAGCAGCAGTATCAAGCCACAAATTCAATTCTTTCTATGGTGATCCCCCTGAAGAACTGCCAGACTTCTCTGAAGACCCCACCTCCTCAGGTACTACCATTGCAGCTTAATAGCACAGCTTTATATTAATAGGAACTTCAGGTGAAGACATGTGCTTTTAGCTGGACAAATTTGACTTTTATTTGTTTTATTTTTGTAAGCACTTGATGTGAAGAATTGCTGGTTTTGATCCTTATGAAAGGGTTCTCTTCTTGCTAGCACACACTCTTTCCTCGCTCTCTGACTCAGCTTAAGCAATCGAGGTTGAGACCCTCTCAGGCTTTTTCAACAGCTGTTGGGAGGGAATTGGGCTGCACGAAGATCTACTCTTGGATCTCCTCAGCAGTCCTAGTACGGTCTACAGCTAGGGAGGAGGAGGCCTACATGTTGCTATTGTTGCTGCTGCTGTTACTATTAATATCATATCTATTGGCCAATGAGGGAAATGATCTGGGCGGTTCACAACAGCAGATAAAATGCTATATTAAAAAAAATGCAACACAGAATTGAATAGCCAAATTTTAAACCAGATTTTTAAAACCTACAATAGCTTATACAAATTAAGTCACAGGACCTGTTAAGCAGTTAACATAATGCTCCAATAAAATATAAAACTAGCCATATGCCCTGTTATAGAGGACTGTCTTACTCTGGCACTGAACCTATATCAGTGTCAGTGCCAGGTGGGCCTCAGTGGAAAGTTTGATCCATAACTGGGGGCTGCCACTGAAAAGGCCCTTCTCTTTGTTGCCACTGAACTTGCCTTGGAGATGACTGTGGGAAGCACGCCCCAGATCTTGATCATAGTATATGGGTAGTTTGTGCTTAAGAGAGGCATTCCATCAATTATTTTCATCCCAACCTGTGTAGAGTTTTATAGATTAGAACCAGCAGCTTGAATTGGGCTCAGATGCATACAGGCAGCCTAGTGTGAGCAGCCCAGAATTGGTGCTATGGGTTTGGATCACCTAGTCACTATTACTGATCTGGCTGTTGCATTTCGTACAAGCTGCAGCTTCTAAACACCACTCAAGGGCAGCCCACACATAGAGTGCATTGCAGTACAGTTTAGAGATTGCTAAAGTATAGATTATTGATACCAGATTACTAATAGGTTACACCTATCCAGAGAGGGTGTACTAAGCCACAAGCCAAAGCTGGTGGAAGGCATTCTGGGCCACTGAGGCCATCTGGGCATCGACAAAGATAATTATAATATGAACATAATTTATTTACTTAATTAAGTTTGGTGAATGCCATACCTTAATAAATCATTCCTTAATCAAGAGAAAAAATGTCCACTATTTGGCCTGATAGCAAGCCAAATTGAATTTGATGGGAGTTTCTTGCCATGTATTAGATTTGTGGCACATAGTTTAAACACCTTGCAAAACCTTGGTACTAGTCTGCATAAAAGGTTACCCTGCAGATATTCCTCTTCAGTTAAGATGCTTATATATTCCTATAATGTAGTGGTTTCTATACCTTCCCAAGCTACAATTTTAATTTTATAAACATGTGAAATATCACAATATATTTTATATGGGTATTAAAATATATTCCAATATTAAATGAGTTTATTCTAACAGAAGTATTCATATTGACCTGCTATCACTTTTTACTGAACATTTCAAGGACCCCTGAGTTAATCACTGGTACTGTAACTTGGAAAATGAAATAAAAGGAGTTATCCACTGGTTCAGAATCAGCTAAATACTAGATTTATCTCAATACTTCTCAAAACATCTTTAGGCAAGGACAATTCTTACAGTTTGCACTACAGGCAAATTGGGTCAAAACTGGGTCACAGTAGTTATTTTACACTGCTTGAACATTTTATATTGAACATTCTTTACTCAAGGTCCTTTCAGTCTTTCTAAGGCCTCATTCAAGGAATTACTTTCTCCTGGTTCCTCAAAATTAATAGAAGAATAACCTCTTGAAAGGCCACTATATTTAAAACTTCCTGTTTTAAAATGTATATATTTCCTTTTATTTTGTCTGCCATTTCAGCATTGCTTCTCTTTCTAATTGTGCATATAATTAGCATACAAGTTTTTGCTTTTTCAACAGTTATTTAATTTGCTCACATGGCCTTGGGTAATGAACATGGCGTATGAGAAAAGATTATCAGTGGGAGTTTTTGGGTTGGATCCAGTGCTGTGATTCTGCTTTCGGAAATCGTCTTGCCCATAGAACCAGGAGGGGGTATGGTTTCACTTCCCCTCAGAGTCTGCCTTGGGAACTCGTAAGCCTTCTAGGGCAGCAAAAAGGGAAGGTGAGAAGGTGAAAGTTTCAGTCAGCTAGCAGATGTAGCAGATTCAGCCTTGAATTTAATCTTTCGCATCCTGTGTTACAGTGTAGCCCATTTGCAAATATTTAGCTAAACCAGACTGAAGAATTCTGATATGCAGTGAAGAGCAGACTAAGAATAATCTTGAGAGGTTAAATCCTAAAACTACTAGGAGCCTTCCGTAAACCAGGTCCTGATTGCTACAATAAGGGAAGAATACTAATCTCTTTACAAACTTCTGTTATTGAAATGATTTGAATATTAAAAGTGCTCTATAAATGCTGCTGCTATTGATAATGGTGATGATTCTTAGTACTTACTCAGTTATCTATGCACAGGTTAATATCATTTTTATCCTTGTAAGATTATGGAAATGACTGGGAACATACTTTTTTTTTACTAAGAGAATGTTCAAAATGCAAATTTCAACTCTTTGTGGCCATATACTTCAGGCTGTTTGCTTTGCTAGCACAGGAGAATTGAAGTATAACTAAAAAATCAGTGGACACAACACTTACCCAGATCACAAAAGATACAGCGAGTGCTTCCAGGTGGAGGGTTTCTAGCACTAACATTCAAAAGGCAGCACGCAGCTATTCTCCCCTAACAGATTTTCTCTAAAAAGCAGAAACATGGGAGGGCTGAAAATTGAAGGTGGCCTCATCTGGATCCTTGGAAAATTCTGTCAATGAGAAAGTGTGATTGCACCAATAAAAAGCTCTTCTGGAACCACCGTGTGTGTATGCACAGTATTGGGCATAATATACAGAGCAACAGAGGGAGTTTTGGGAAACGGGATCACTCCACCACCCCTGCTGAAAGACCATCCCCATGAAGTCCCCTTCCTCAGCCTTCACCAGCTGCAGCCATTCCACCAGGCTGCAGCAGAAATTAATAAAAAGCAAGGCCATTCCAATCATCCTACTGAAAGAACTCTTCCTCTTTCCTCTTCCCTTTTTATCCTTTTTCCTTTTGTGTCATGCCTTTTTAGATTGTAAACCCGAGGGCAGCAACTGTCCTGTTTTTTCTGATCATGTGTAAGCCACTCCAGAAGACATTTTGACTAAGTACAAGAATAAAACGTTTTAAACAAAGTATGTCTGTTAGGTCTGCTAGGTCTGCCAGCTGCATAAAACTGTACTGAATGAGATTGCATTAGTATGTCTCTTAGCTTGCACTATAGAACTTTGAAATGCAGTTAAATATTTGACATTTGTACAGTATAACTCCACTTGTTCTGAAGTACTTTGCTTTACTAGGAACTGTATTTTATGTAGACACTGTGGTTTTAACTTAACTTGTTACATTATCACATCTTGTTCTTTCTTTGTATTTCCTGCACTTTATACATTGGTTGTATTCTTAATCAAGAATGTACAAACATTTTGTGTTTAGTCTGAAGAAGAAGAATAAACAAAAATTAACGGCATTCTATCATTATAATCCAGAGCTGTTTGGGAACTTCAGTAACAAATTTGAGACCCCTTGTACTTATTACTAGATGAATACAATAACCCAAGATACTTTTTAGATTAAAGAAGGCTATGGCTTAATAGGGAGCTGACCGGCATTCCAATCTTGGGCTGTAATTGTGTACACGTATACTCATTGAACTCATTGAACACAGTGAGAGTTTCTTATGAGTAAGCATGCATAACATGCATTTTAAGTTGGTATCTAACAATCTAATGGTTAAGCACACACACACAGACACACAAACACACTCGCATACAACTAGCTTGATTCTGCTGATAATACTGGAGTTTTTGTTTATCGAGTTTTGTATCTCCTAATCTCTGAATGGCATGGGATAGATCTAAATATGTGAAGGCCCAGACTCTCTCTTCTTTTTCTCCCAGTGGGAAAAAATGGACATGTAGGGGAAAATTATGAAATTAATCCAAATGCAGAAATTTTATTATTACTAAATAGACTTGTTCACAGAAAGTATAATTGCTTCTGCTCTGATGTCTTTAAAGCAAACAACTTAGTTAATTTGGAAATATCTGAAATTGCCAGCAAACTGCATCCTTTTTGTCTATCAAATGAAAAGTTATTTGAACACTCTTCTCACTATCAGTTACGTTTCTGAAGCAGGATTTGAGTTTGTCTCTGGAAGCAAACTCAGTTTGCCAGTAAATGGCAGACAAAAGCAATTTTCTAGGATCATTTACTAGGGCATTGAACGATAACAATGTAACTGGTGATTTTCACTGGATAAAACAATGCAATATTTCTTAATTTCTCTATTTGATCTGTACTCCCTCCTTTCTACCAAAAAGTGTTGCTTAAGGTGGCTCAATATGCAGCCTTTCAAATGCTGCATCTTCCTAGTGACCTAAAATATGTATTTCACTCTATCAAACTTTTCATTCCCAGCTTAGGTTTTCTTCAGTGTTCTTGTGTTGTTGCTAATGCTGTCCATCTTGTGGAAACCCTATAAATGAAGGTTGTCCCGAATGTCCTACTCTTGACAGCCCCACACAGCTCTTGTAAACTCAAGGCTGTGGCTTTCTCATGGAATTGCTCCATCTCATATTTAGTAGTCCTCTTCTTCTGCCTTCAACTTTCCCTAGAGTTGTGACTAACTGATAATTCCTAAATTTGTTCCATTTCTAAAATAGAACAAATGAACCTATGGCTTGGGTTCAAGCCCAGGTTGCAGACAGTGCAGTGCCTCTTGTACAACCCTCTGCCCTGTAGGTCAGGGAGGCATCAACTCAACATTGACCTGGTTCACATGTTCCCCACAGCCCGCCATGGCTTAATGGACATGCGGACCTTCAGGTTCCAGATTGCCAATTGAAGTAGGCTGACACACCTTCTTGTGTCATCCAAGCCTAGCAAGGGTAGCTTATTGGAGTGGTTGACAAGCCACCCCACAATCGTACAGCAGGCTGTGATTGCTGCCAGTTTTCTTAACTAGTGCAACAAGCCATTCTTGCTGTGTTCTGAGAATATCTGCCCAATAAGGATAATGAGGGAAATTTGAACAACATTCACCATAGCTTATTAAACAACCTTCTGTCTTGTGAACCAGCCCATTATGTTGTTTTTAGTGCCTGCTGAAGACATCTTTATTTCAACATGCTTTCCTTACTTGACTGCTCATGGTTTCCATTGTTTTTCTGGTTTTTAAATATATTTAATATGGTGGTTTATTCCTTTTATCTTTTATTGTTTACTGCCCTGGAATCTGTTTGGATGTGGAATGGTATATCAGTATTGTAAATAAATATTAAATGAATAAACTGCAGAAGCTAACTAAGTGTGGTGCAACCAAGTATTTTAGAACACACTCCCTTAAGAATATGCTATAGTCTTTAGAATTCTTTATGGAAACTTTCAGTTTAAGCTTTTGTTAAGGCCCTTAACAAATCTATATAACTACAATTAATTGTATTAATGGGAGGATTTGCAATTTCTATTCATTTGTTCCTTTGTTGTATTTTAAAATAGCCACTTTGGGAAATAGGAGAAAGGCATGATTTTAAATGAATTTAATCAATAGATTGTGTAGGAGTTCTTTTGCATTTAAAATTAGATTATTATTATTATTAGAAGTTAACTTGTTTATGATTTTAGAAGTCACAGCTAGAACAAATAATTTCTACCTATTTAAAGAATTAACTTTTTCTATGATTATATCTCAGTATAAGAACATGGCTGCAAACAGGGTGCCCAGTAGAGCCAAGGTTGTTTGCAGTATTGCATTCTGAAGGAACCCTGAGCCTTTCTTGCAACATTTAAGGGAGAACATTGTTTGTTTTCTGGCTTTAATTTTTTGTAATCTTTGCTTACTATACTAAAAAATAGGGAAAACATACTATGAAACGTCTACAGTTAAGTAGCATAAATTATATAAGCTGAAATTCTTCAAATACTTGTTTTCTCCAGTTTTTTCAGTTTTGTCAATTTCCTCATTGCTGTAGTCATCCTTTAATTTACCTTTAATATCTGGGATAAAGTGTGTCCCATGCATAGTCCAAACAACCCTTACTGCCACTAGAAAAAAATAACAAAAAACTAAATATAAGCAGAACACAGAGTTCCAGATTTTCTGGACTCGTGCCCTCTCAGGATTTATTTTGCAAGCCATATATCACCTTTACCTACAGATTCATAGAGTTTCTGCCTTCCCTTTAAGACATTTCCCAGCATACTTCTCTGTGCTTTTTCCAATGATGTTCTGGCTTTGTGTTATCTGTCTTCTCCAGTTTTTCCTAATTCCCCACTCCATTTTATGTGTGCCTATTTTAGATTGTAAAGTTATAGGCAGAGTTCAATTATTTTAGTTGTGCTTCTCAAAGTTCAGTTGCTTTAACTGGCAAGTATCACATAGAATAAAGTTGTAGGTATGACTTTCTTTTAGATGTCTTCTTACAATAAAAGTATATTGTTTGCAGCACACTAGCTCTAATATTCTGCCATATATTCAATATATTTATTCATAATAATCTTTTTGTATCTGAGAGGTTTTAGATAATTTTAATAAGCCATCATTATTTTTGCTATTTCACTCTTATTATTGTACAACTGCAAAAATGTTCAAGTATAACTCACAACTTAACACTTTGGAATTATAACTGAACTGCCTGTTAGTTTAATAGCACCATCCTATACATATGTCTTCAGAAGTTAGCCCCTCGCACCTGGGATTGTACAAGCCCAAGTTTGATAAAGATGTATAAAACCAGGATGCTATGGTGTGTTTTAATGACTTCCAGTATACCTTACTCTATATATTTGTGCTTCCTTATTCTCAAATGGCAAAACTGGTATTCACTGTATTGTACTTGTTTAATTTTGGTAACTATCAGAAAGTCATATGCTGAGTATAGTGAAAAATTATTAGAAGTGTGACTCCTGACTGTATTATTTCACACCTAATTTGACCAACATACTAAAATATCTATATAAATGCGAGGGTATCTGTGTGTTTTCATTTTTTGTGGCCAAGCTAGTGTGCCAATTTGCAGCTTTTATAATTGCTTACTTTGAAATGTTCATGCTATCTGTTGTTTGTCCAAATGCTGCCTTCCTACTAGGACTTCTAGCTGCAGAAAGTAGGTATCCCTTTGTTTTCCTCTAAAGCTTTGCATTCTGCTACTGTGTTTGGCTTTGCATGTTTAAATCTTCTTTTCTCTCCTTTACGTTATCCCAATTTTAATACTGCCTGTACCATTGTTTTGAATAAAACATAAAACTTTTTGATATAAATACTTTTTAACACATGAATGTAAGCAAACTTATATGGTTGTATCAGAAAGCTGATTTTAAGGCGGTATTAAAATTAAGAAGTCAATCCTTTCCCAAGCAAGGGTGCAGCCCCTGCTCATGGCAGGTTTCTTTAAGGGCTCAACAACAAAGGAGTACACAAAACGTGGTAGAGAATGGGAAGTCGGAATGTCTCAGGCATATCCAAGTCCAACATTTGTTGCTAAAAATTCAGACTGTGAGTAACTTACAGTGCACAAAGAGGGGCTAGTGATGTGGAATTTGTTCTATTTTTTAATTTTTAAATACCGCTTATGTTGTGTATAGCTTACTCAAAGGATTTAGTTGATCTACGTACCTTGGAAGATTCTGCAAACACTAAATGCTGAGATTAACATTACACACATTGTGAAAATAATTTCTCCATATGTATTGCATGATCTCTCTCTCTCTCTCTCTCTCTCTCTCTCTCTCTCTCTCTCTCTCACACACACACACACACGCACACACGCACACACGCACACACGCACACACACACACACGCACACACACACACACTTGTGCATACAGAAAAACAATTAAAGATTACTTCCTGATGTCCACAAAATAGATTTTGTGATTTTCATATATGCTTTAGTTTTATTCTTTTTTCTAGCCTGTAACCCAGAGGTAGACTTTATTCTCTAATCTTACATACAAATTCCTTCTTCCTTTGTCATTTGCTGTAATTTAGTTTACTATGATGTCCAATCTCAATAAACTATGGCTAGTGCCTATCAGTATAATTTCAAAATATGTTCCGTGCTTTCAAGATGATTCCTACTTAACACAGACTATGGTTTAGTTTGATTCAGATGTCATGGAAAACTCTGGTTATCACAAACCATGGATAGAAAAAAGGTATTTGCACACAGGACAGAAGAGGGACAGAAAATGCACCCACAGCACAACCCAGTCTTCAAACCATGGTTTAGTAAACTTAGGAAGCTGACTTCTGATTAATCAGAACATAACCCTGTACACTGTTGTTGTTTAATCGCATTGGCAACAGCTACAAATAGGCAAGCTTGCACTCATTTATCTCTGATTGACTTGGGAATGTATAGATCTTTCCTTTCCGATCCTTATTAGTTTTTCCTTCTGTTACAAGAGAACTGTCCTGATGCCAGGTGCTCAGCAATCTAGAATCCTTTTGGCTTTAAATATTAGTAAATGTTTCAAGATACCTGCAGTGACCAGATTTGAAGCCCAGAGGAAGCAAATTGTAGCATTGCTCTTACTGCCCGTTCTGGGCTTTGTTAAGCAAGGCCAAGAGTCAGGTCAGGACTTTGGATAGCAGACTGCATGAAACAGTAACCGGAGTGTTTTCTCAAAAAAAGCTATTGTCCCAGCAAAGAACTGCAGTCAACTTGGAGGCCTTGGGAAGGTGCCAGACCCTGATCTTTTAGTGGCTCAGTCCTTCAAAGGCTGCTGTCTGTTTCTGCAGTCTCAGTCTTGGGCTGCAAAAGGACATAGGAAGCAGCAGAGGAGTCATCCTCATTGTCCAGAGCTACATTCGCAGACCAAGGCAATATAGAGAAGGGTGCTGAGAGTCCTCCTGAAGTGAGGTGACATGTGATCTCTCTGAATCAGAATCCTTCTTAGAGTAAAGTACAGCCTAAATATTAGGTGATGTAACAACACCTAACGGTATTATATTCTGTTCTGTTCTGATACCATTTGTACCTTTGAAGTGTCCTGAAATAATCAAATCTGTAGTGATTGCAATTATAAAACAGATTTTCTCCATCTATATGCATTTCATTTTATTTTCATTATTTCTATACCATTCCACATCCAAACAGATTCTGGAGTGCTTATTTTATATGTTTTCTAGATGTTACATTAAGACTGAGAAAGTAGTTCATCCGAGGCCACAGTAAATAGTTGACTGTACAGTAGGACCCCCATATCCACTGTCTCAGTTACCACAGTTTCACTTAACTGTGGTTGACCATGGCTCTCCACATTTGTGGGGGTTAAGTCCCCCTCAAAGTGAAAAAACTGCAAATATCTCTAGAGAAAAACCCTATGAATATCTCTAGAGTCTTCACCTCCACTAAGAGACCAAACATGTGAGCGAGGCTGACTACTACCAAGACAAAGAGCATGGCATTCCCAAAGAAAGTCCCTAGAGATATTCACAGTTTTTCCACTTTCGTGTGGGTCCTGTGGAGGGCCAGCTATACAGTCTGTAGTGTTTGCTGCTATCCACAGTTTGAGGCATCCATTGGGTGGCTTGAAACCAATCCCCTGCAGATAAGGAGTTCCCACTGTACCAAGATATGAGCCTGAAGGTACAGTCTATACTACCTGAGGAATGGTAGGACTTCTGTTTTGTCTGAACATTCACCCTTAAGTCTTTCAAAGCCAATACACTTATGTTAGATCACATTAATGACTTCATTATCAAAATGTATTTATTCTGATACACAAGTGTTATAAGGTGGGGATTGAACAGCTTTGCCTCACTGGATTAAAATTATTTTGTATTCAAGTATATTTATGTTCCTAAATAATGTTCAGATAACATCTAATTTCTCAGTAAAACCTTTATCTTTTTTAGTGTTCTTATTTTATCCACAGTGAATAGACGGAAATATTCTTGTTCCAGTCACCTTCAGTCTTTTTCTAACGGCTTTTTTGTCTGTGTGCACGGCTGTAGGAGCAGTCTCACAGGTGCTGGACAGCCTAGAGGAAATCCATGCACTTACAGATTGCAGTGAAAAAGACTTAGATTTTCTACATAGTGTTTTCCAGGATCAGCATCTTCATACGCTACTAGATGTAAGTACTTTTTTGTGCAAAAATATTGAGTTATAATAATATTAAGAGAAGCAAAAATTCCTTACCTGTGGACAATCTTAAATTAATGGGTTTGCAGTCTTCTAAGAAAGTTAAAATAGCTAATAAGGGTACTTATCCAGGACAAATGAACATTTGTAGTAGAAAAAACAAACTATTTGTTTCTAGGAAACAAATTCAACAAAATTCTCAGATCCCCAGAAATTGTCTTAAGCTGTTACTGCACCGATGGATACAAATGGAATCTCTCTTGTGGAACTGAGCGGTTGGATCACTTCTTAGGGGACTCTGAATATAAATAGTGTTCAGTTTCCAAGTTAAATTTTTGCTTAGTAATAGAATAATATCAATATATAGTGTACCTGTACTATATATTTTATATATGTAGGGCCAGTCATTGATGCCAGTTTTGTCTGCCTGTTCCATGTACTGCAATTGTAGTCAGAAGTATTATTACAAATTTCATGCTGCTTCACAAAGCTTTAGTTCATATATGCACTATTTAAGGTAAGTGATGTTATGTCGTAATTGTGTTAGTAAAAATAAATACATCTCAACTTTTGGGCGAATAGCATAGCAAATCTGCCTGTCAGTTATCTTAACTATATTGTAAATGTTCTGTATAATTTTCAGTTGTAAATATCTAAATTTATCTTGATAAGCCTTTACCAAGATACAGTATTTAGAAAATGTAAATAAGTCTACTCATGCTTCTTCTGCAAAATTTATTTTAAAGGCTAGCAATTAAGAAATCTAGGTATGTGCTCTTGAAGTCAGTCACTAAAGATTGTAACATTGTTTAGAAACTACTTCCTTCTTTTAGTTATTATAAACAAAAATTATTTACATCCTGACTTTCAGGATACAAATCCTTCCAAGGTATCTTGCAAGTAATAACAAAATTTAAAAAATCACCACAATAATCAATATTAACCTATAACGAGTCATAATAGTTGCAGTTATCCAGAGATGACAGTAATGGACAGCCTACAATTTTTTAAAATAAATAAATAATCAAAATTATTGTTTATTTGAAAGAAAGTTTCACAGTGTTCCGTGAGTTTCCTGTTGCAGTCTTGTATTAATAAAGGGTAAAGTTTAATGCCTCTTATTCCCTAGTTGCACTGCATTATAATTGCAGTTTTTTAAATGCAGTATCCTACAGGATTTCAGAAGAACTGTTTCTGGACATGACTGGAACAATCCTGCAGGTGGAGGAGATAGAATGGTATTGTGGTCGGTTATCAGGGAGACCAAATAGAAGAGGAGGAGGAAATTATATTAATTAAACATTTAGGCAGTTAGGAAACAGCAAAGTTTTGGGGACAACAGGACCTGCAGCATTAATTCTACTTTAAGATTCATATGCCACATTTATTATATTATAAGTAGTAGTTTAATGGTAAAGATAATTAAGGTAGACACATTATCTATGGCTTCCATTTTGTGTTATAGTGTATGTTGCTTGTTAAAATGTTTCAGAATTTTTTTAAGAAGATAGACTTCTAGACATTATTTTTAAACATAGTTACAGTGTGTGCATTCTGTGTGTTTTTGTTTTTTAGCTTTATGACAAAATTAATACAAAATCTTCACCACAAATCAGGAATCCGCCAAGTGATGCTGTACAAAGAGCCAAAGAGGTAAGCATTTTAAAAATTATTTTAGATCTGCTACATTCTGTATTCTAAATCAGTATATAATAGAACTCCGTATGAGTAAACATGTTGTGCGAGATTCTTGTGTTCATCACAATGTTATTCTGTAATTGTCTGTATGAAAACTGGGCAGCTGATCTATTTGCTTTGGTTCTGGCTCCTTTTAAAATAATTATTTCCCAGTGTGGCAGAAATTTGCTTGTTCTTCAGTGGTCTACAGCCACTGCAAACTCCCACCCAAAGAAAATCAGACAGTAATAAAATAATTAACAGCAACAACAGACAGCAAATGCATTTGTCTCAGATTGCTCAAAACTATCAGTCCATAGAAAGCTACTACTGTTGCATACTATCAGATCAAATTATAAATGTGAAATTATAATAAATTATAATAAATTACCGTATTATTATAATATAACTATGATTGTTATAGCTCCAAAGTTGCAATCCTAAATCATTTGTTCAGTGGTTAACAACCACTTTCTTGTGATTATTAAAAGCATCAGACTTCAATTGAAGGGTCTGTCCATATTATGATGTTTTGTTTAGGCATTTTTTAATGAAGGAGGAAAACAGGAGGGAAAGAGAAGGAAAAAGATACATATCTTAAGTGAAAAAAAAATACCATACCATACTATTTGATGTCTTGTTACAAAGGTAAAGGTAGATTCCATTTCTGAGAAGATGTGGATTACTGCAAAATAACTTTACTTTGTTTACATACAATAAATGCAGTAGTTATTTTTCACAGATTTCGGGACATGGGAGACACTAAACCATTCAAATTTGAATCTAAATTCCTGATTGTACCAGTTCATAGACTCAAAGACTTCCCCATCAAATGCTCTTCATCTATCAACCGATCTTTTTATGTGAAAGTCCACTATTGTCCCTCTTAAGTGTTCATTCATTCTTCCATCCTCCAGTAGGTGAGGTATGAAGAAGGCTTTTACCATTCTGATCATTTACTTTGATCAGAATTTGTGCCAACCAGAAATGGGTTGGCAATACTTTAAGTATTCAAACACCTCTGTTCCCCTGTTCTTACACTAGTTACCATTCTCACACCTTTCAAGAGGAAGGCAAGTGACTTTCCTTTCTTTTTACATCTTCTGTGACTTTTGTCTTTTAATACCATATTGGTCTTTATTGAATGTTGCCATCTTCTTTTTGGTATTTTTTTTCTAAATACAAGCCCACCTCTCCTTATAACTCTGATTTCAATTCCTTCTTCAGCTTGCTTTTTCTACAATGTTCCTCTGCTTGGCCATAAACAAAATGTAGGTTTTCAAGGCTCTTCATCCTATAAGTACTCTCTCCTTTTTTTAATAATCCTTTTTTTTTTTTTTTTTTTGTACTACTGGTTGGCCAATGAAAATTTATTTCTTTTTTCTATCTCTTCTTCCCTAGAGGTTTTTTCCTATTATATCAGGAAATACAGGCTGGAATTGTTCTAATTTTGTGTGAGAGAGGGTTCATGAGTCTCTGAGCATCACCTTCTGTAAATGTTTAATTGTGCTCAGTGCAGGCAAATGTACAATTGGGAATTTGAGAGTCAAACTTCTACTCTGCCTTGCATGCAGTTCCTCAGCCAAATTACTTAAATCTGAGCCTTATGTTGCCATCTGCGAAATGGGTGGTTGGAGCAGAAAGCAAGGGTGTAAAGAATGCTTTTGTGTTGGGAACTCAGGCTTCATCTATGGCTTTTACTTGGGTTCTCAGGCAAGTTACTTTTCTTTTAGTTTCACCTGTTTGCCTTCTGAGAAATTTGCAAATGTGCCCACCAAACCCGAAGGCTTAGGAACCTCTGATATACACAGATCTGAGACTGAGAACCTCAAGTCTGCTGACACAAGCTCCATGGAGGGGCCAGGTGCAATATAAATGGCAAATAAAATAAATGCTGTTTATAACTTGCCTTTTGCTTTGGAATTCATTCATTTGTTCTTCGCTTGGAATGGGCATTCAATTTTATTTCCTCAATCCAAAGTAATAATAAAATCAAGTGATTTTTTAAAACTTGCTGTTGTAGAGTTGGCATTCATGTTATAGAGCACGAGTTACCAGAAAAAAAAAATTGAACTTTGGTTTATTGGTATATGCACTGATTAATTTACAGGTATTGGAAGAAATTTCATGCTATCCAGAAAACAGTGATGCAAAAGAACTTAAACGTATTTTAACGCAACCTCATTTCATGGTAAGGAACTGTTTCAGTGGTTGTTCTTAGCATTCCTCATAGAAATAGCAGCTTCAGGGGAGAAAATATAATACAGTCTTCAAAGGTTGCTGACTCAGAATCTATTTTCAAAGTGAAAGAAGAGGGGTTAGAATTCCCGGCTGAAATGCCAAGACCAATGAATCTCCAAGATAAACGAAGCAGTCTCTGAAAACCATACAGTTTCACCTTCGCAGCAGGAAGAGGGGGGGATTATGGGAAGAAAACTGAGATGGGAAAAGGCAGACTTAACATAGTTCATTTATACAGCATCATATTAAAAGGAGGGACAAACTGAGAAATGTCAGACATTATGGGTGCATAAGCAACATGATCCACTTGAAGGTGAAGTCAGCTCTTTCTGATTTGGAGGAGCAGAGAGGTATTCCATTTGAAATCAGCTTTCCATCATTAAGCTGTATTTCCCTCATAGCCAATATTCTAACTTATTTTCTGTCTTTTATTCTGACTTCTTAAATACCCCTCTTATCACAAAGCAGTATAGGTAGTCTGCTTTAACAAAATAAACACCTCAGTTAGAAAGCACTTTGCTCTGATGTGAAGGAGGGGAAGTCAAAAATACCAGTGTGTTCAATATCTATTAAGTATAAACATTTTCTATCCTAGGCTTCTAATTTTGTTTTGCCTTGATTGGAAATGTACTTCATGTTCATTTCCTGGATGGTATTAATTATATTGATAAATCTGGCATCTAATCAAATATGGTATGAGTATTCTTTCCTTGAATCTTTTGTGTGTCAGGAATTCAGCCATTTTCCTAAAGTGAGAAGGCTTTGCTGTTCACATGACAGACAGAATTATCCATCAGTCAAGTCTTGCTTCTTTCTCAGGAGGAAGGATGCCCTCTTTGGAGGTGATCACCATTTACAAGAAAAGCTGTTTTCCTCTTCAACCTATGTTGACCCCATTCCAGGATTTTTACATCTTCCACTCAGCAATATTAGTGAATTTCAGTTCCAGGCCTTTATTCTTTCTTCTATAGCAAGAAGTCCTATTTTCCAAGTTCCTTCATATCTTCATAACATCAGGACTGTCCACAGCCTCAGGACCAGAGATTGGATTCTTGTGAATAGTGCATGGAGCTTCTGGCTTTCTACAGATATGCCGAACTGTAGGCTAAAAGGCACTCTGTAAAGTCAAAGCCATGCACTGGAATCAACTAGAGCCAGGCTGTGGCTTAGCAAAATGAAGTTGGGAAAAGCTGAAATTTGCTTAGTTTGTTCAAGAATATACTAGCTAGATTTGAAGAAATGTACCCTCTCCTTTGTTCTTTATTTTTACTATATTAAACAGTACTAATGGGACAAGTTGCTTAACATTGGATTTTGAAATCTGACACAAAAGATACTTTATCATTCTAAGTCTGCATCACTGTGTTATGTGGGATATGCTAAATCTTGAAGACAAGGAAATGATGGAATGTCGCAACTTTCTTTTCTTACAGGCCTTGCTTCAAACTCATGATGTAGTGGCACATGAGGTTTACAGTGACGAAGCGTTAAGAGTTACACCACCTCCCACATCTCCATATTTAAACGGAGATTCTCCAGAGAGCGCCAATGGTGACATGGATATGGAGAATGTAACAAGAGTGCGATTGGTTCAGTTCCAGAAAAACACAGATGAACCAATGGTAAACTGACAGCTGCTGTTACGTCTTTTGATAAAGATATGTGAGGCACATCTGGTCACTATCAAATGGCAGGTCATGGCTTACAAAAAATCATAAGAAGCTTAATCTGAAACCCTTTTTTGCTATATAATGAATGGCATTTGATAACCTTATTTAGAACATAATTTAATAATTCCTTAAATATTTTATTAGGGATGGTTAATAAGTTATGATATTGCATATTACATTTCACTCGTTTTAGAAGCAGACTTTCAGTTTCATTTGTTAGCAATATATTTGCTTATCCCAACTGTATTATAAATACTAACAGTAAATTTTGTGTTTCAAGTGATGATTCTTATGTAGCCAGAATAGCACCATTACACCCAAGAGGAAGATAACAGATTTGTATAAGTACAATAAAACCTAATGGAAGAAACATCCAAAACCAATGAGGGCTCAGCTTACTCAGTGGCCCAAGAATTCTGATTGATTGCGGGTGGGGGGCAGAGAGAGAGTGATGATTAGGACATTCCAGAGCAAAGCCTCATTGTGCCCAGTAGAAGCCCTTTCCTGTGATACTGATTTTGCTGGCATATAAGATTGTACTGTTAATCTTCCTGTCTTGATCATCAGCCTGAGTAAACTTCACTCAAAGATCTAACAGAGGATACGTTTGAATTTTTAAAAAACCCTAAAAGTGTATATCGATTGTTGTAATGAAATTACTTTCTATTATTTAGTACGTAACTACATTTCTGTTCTGTCCAATAGACAAATCTCTCTGAGAAGTTCATAAAAGTAAAATTCCAAAATACAAGAATAAAACATACAATAAATGTTAAACATATTTTAGAAGGGACTAAAAGAGTTGTGCTGTACATTCATTGGGTATTTACTGTTCAAACAATATTTCTATGAGTGCACTTGTGCTTCATTTTTCTGTTGAGTTTGAATTCATGGCATCTGACAAACAGAAAAAAGTATTAACAGAACATTTTGGGGGAAATTTTGTGTGATAGTACTTTACTTAATAAAATAGAAAGTAGAAATAAAATTTCTAAAATAGAAATTCAAAACTGGTTACTGTTGTTAGATGCAAAACTTTGGTTTCCTCAGATCTGTTAACTGAAGGGGCTAGTTTTCAGTTAATTCATTTGCTTTGATTTCTTCCCCACTCAGAACAGCTGGAGTGACTGTGAAGTTTCAACTGCATGAAGAAATTAAGTCTGAGCTGGCACACCCCTGGTTAATTTCCCAGCAAATTATACCTCACTTTCTGGCAGTAATTGCTATGGGTTTAGTGGCTACAGAAGGTCACAGAAGCTTTTCTTATGCAGACTGTTCCTAGAAAGCAGAAATAGTAACCTGATATATGTTTTCACATATGGCTGCATCCCTGGAAAACGTTCCACATGGACACATTCTCAGACATATGTACTAAGCCTTAATAATTGAAGACTGTTGTTGCTGACTTTTCTTAATTATTTTTTCTTTTACTAGGGAATCACTTTAAAAATGAATGAGCTGAACCACTGCATTGTAGCAAGAATTATGCATGGAGGAATGATTCACAGGCAAGGTAATGTGGACACAAGAATAAATAAGTACAATGTTGTGTGATGCTGTCTAAATATTCAGGTATTACCAGGACTTAGGGGCCACATCAGAGCTTTTACTTCTGGGAATCTTTCAGTGGCTTTATTTCCTTACCTCTCTGCTCCGACCATTCATATTGCCATATTTGTCACCCAGAAGTGTTTCAGGAAGTAGCAGCATGGAAATGCTTAATATGTTGCTGAGGTAGGCTGGACTCCCCATGTCTTATAAGGTATGCAGGGCACAGCTACTAGGCTCAAAGAGTTTTTTCTGAATGCAAGCCCGCTCAGTTGCTAAGGAGTTCATAGTTCATTCTTCATATGGCATTTTTCTTAAACAATGTCATCTTGTTTTGCTTCTTCTGTAGGAACACTTCATGTGGGGGATGAAATTCGGGAAATAAATGGAATCAGTGTAGCGAATCAAACAGTGGAACAGCTGCAAAAAATGCTTGTAAGCTTGAACAAGTTTTATATCTGATGCATCCAAGTTTTAATGTAGGAATGAACATCTCCTTCACAGCTTTCTGCTTCTTGAAACACTGTTGTTCCAACTTGCCAGTTTTTTCAGGAGATTTTTGTTCTTTTTTGCAAGCCTTCCATCAGGTTCAAAGCACCTTATGGCCTTTGCTCCTCTTCTTATCTTCTGACTTGCTTGCCTAATCAAAATGGAACGAGTTGGACCATGAGCCAAAATGGCTCATGCTATATTCCCATCTACTTTCTTTGATTTACTGAATATTTGCTTTTTCTCTGAGCCTGAATAGGATACTCTCAGTAGTACAATTGGTCATTCAGAGCCTTTCTTTTGTATCATGTACATGCATGGACACATACATCCACAAACACACACACACACACACACACATTTCAGAGAATCCTGGCTTATCATTGATAAGCAAGCATGATATCCAACCATCCTTGTTTAAGTTCTTTAACCAATAGAAACAGCTTCAGTAACCAGGATATCAGGAGCAAGAAAAAGCTTAGCATTCAATTCGGAATGACTCCTGGCTTGTTGGGGATCAACAAATTGCACTCAGTTTTTTCTTCCTGGTGAGCTCCTTGTTATGGAAGCCACTGTTACTGGTGGTGAGAGCAAACCAGAAGAAATTGGGTAGCATTGCACTAGCACAGTTTTTTGTGAATGAGGAGTCACAATTCTCTAGAATTATGACTTATACTTTGTATGAACATGACTAATCCAAGTATGTTCAGTATGGAGTAGAGTTTGGAAAGTACTTAGTGATATTGGCCTATTCCTTCATGAAACATTAGCCAAAAATGTCTATTGTATTAAGTTTAACCTACATGTTCTATTCTAGGTAGGGTCACATCTTCACATAAAACACTCAAGAACATAATCTAAGTAGAAATGCTAAGCGCAGCAGGAAGGAAGTTATTTTCAGAGCTTTTTGTTAAGCAGCTTTCATTTTTGTAAGATTTGATTGTTGTTTGCCTGCATTTGTTGTTCATAAAATAATCCTGTTCTTTGAATCCATGTTCACTGTTGTTTCTAAAGGAAAAATGGATTCTCTTGGGTTGATTATAGCAAGGTTTTAGGTGTTATATAAACAAATAAAAGTTGTCTGTAACCTTCAGATTTCATCTAAGGATCATTAGGAAAGTTTATCTCCATTAAAAGTTTTTAAATGTATTTTTTCACTGTGCACTTTTATTAACCACTTGTTTTTTCCATCTTAGTATAGTCAATGGCTTCTCTTCTACTCCATTTCCCTTTTTTCTTTATTTAACATGTACATTAAAAAATAAGCAAATATTTTTGCTGTTAATATTACCCAGTAAATTTCACTAAAAGAAAGGTTGAAAACACAACAAAAGCAATCTATGGTACAAAATATGAAAATTTCTGATACCCTTTAATGATGATTGATTTTGCTGTAAAATGCATCTGTTGTCAAATGCATCCACATGAAGCATTTCATATTTTCAACATATTTCTGAACATAAATTTCTCCAAGAATTGCTGAAGCTCTTAGAGTCCTGATTTCTTTGAAAATTGAGAGAGATTTGTGAGTTAGGTTTTTATAACAAAACAATACTTTAATTTCTCCAGAGGGAAATGCGAGGTAGTATCACCTTCAAGATTGTGCCAAGTTATCGTACGCAGTCTTCTTCGTGTGAGGTAATGAAATAAATGAATTATTCTTTCTTCTTAGTTCTGTAACTAACTGCCTGCTAATGGCTGAATGTTTTTGCTTTCTGGGAATTGTTTCTGCCTGTGCTGTTAGATTACGCACACCAATTTTACAACAAAGATAACGGAACAGAGGAGTAGCTCTATCTACCTACTGTGTCGTCTTTCATATTCATTACATCAATTCACTGAATACCCTTTTACAATCTCTGCGGTGAAAAAGCCTCATAGTACATCTGGAGTAAAGCAGAAAAGAGTATCGTTTAGGCATTGAATGGTAAAAAGCAAGCTTAAAGAAATGCTAATGACAATGTCATGGGCAGGACAGTTTAAAAAGTGGACCTTCTCTCCCCACCCCGGAACATACGGTCTGATGTTCCAGGAGTGGGTGAGCCTGAAGGCAAAAAGGGCAGAGCCAAAATAAAGTAAAACAGCAGTATGGCATCATCTTAAAGCTCCTACTTCTGGTAATTAAGATTAGAAGAAGCATTGGAACCTTTTAGAACAGGAAAAAACTGCACGAAGGCTTGAAAAGCACCAGGCAATTGGTTTCCCAGCAGAAGCAGAACCATCTGGGAACCCTGCAGAGCCAAATTAGGGCCCCAGGAAGGCTGCATTTGACTCCATCCTGAAGGCTTGATGTTCAACACCCCTGTAATATTATAAGAGAAGTAAAGACAAGCTTACAAATTGAAAGTGGGAAACAATAAAATAACAGTGCTAATGTAGAAATAAATTCAAGTCAAAGGATTAAAAAGTTAAGCATTAAATTGTTATACAAACATGTTGAAAGAAAGATTAAGTACATTGCAAGATGGTAACAAATTACTGTAATATGTATATATTTATAGCGTTATAAAAAGTTTTCCTTTTGACCAGAAATACCATATTCTCAAGAAGCAAAGTTTAGATGGCTAATCAGAAAAGGAATAAGTCAAAATCTGCTTGAGGCAGTGGAATGTGTGGTGTGTTCAATTCCGCAGTGACACCAGAAATTAACAAAAGCATCGGATGCCTGAAAAAAGCAAATAGATTGTATTATTTCATTTTGAGAATTTTCAATCTTGCTTTTCCCCTCCAAAAAAGGAATCTCTCAAAGCAGCTTACAAAATGACAGTTTCAACAACATATTTACGTAGGACTAATATTGAAAGAAATGGGAAATTAATGAGATCTGTTTAAGATTTTGGGACAAGGTTCTGCCTCTAGTACTTGATGAATAGAACAAACATTGCTGTTATTTTAGCCTGCCAGCGGTGACTTACATGGTCATCCTTCTCTCCATTTTATCCTCACAATATTGTGAGATGGGTTAGTCTGAGTGTCTGTAACTGGCACAAAGTTTCCAGGTGAGTTTCATGGCTGAGTGGGAAGCAGAACCAGAGTCTCCAAGTCCCAGTCCAGTACTCTAATCACTGTGCCACACTGGCTTTCTCATAAGCATCAGTTCCTCCAGAATAAAAGAGGGAGTAGATTGCAAAGTTGCCTCTTGGTGGAATTTTTGCTTTTATAGATTTGGGCAGGGGTGGGCAAATGTCAGTGCCAAGGGCTTCATATGGTAGTAGGTAATGGTCAGGCACCATACAGATGCACACACATGCACACACTTCTCACACATGCGCACGCATCTCAGCATTTAAGGATAGGGAGCTTTAAATAGGAACCCAGGTAAGGCACCTTTCATCAGATTATTTCCCTGCCATTATCCCCAGCAGGAAATGAACTACCTTGGCCTTGTTGGGATTGTGGAGAGGGAGGGCAGCTGTTTCCCTGCCCACTGAGCTGCGGCTGATCAGCTGGACTGGGAGGGCTGCATGCAGCTCCGGCTGATCACAGAGACAGTGGCTAAGGACTGCATGCAGGCTCTGGGCCGTTCATCGGTGGACTACCCAGCAGGCAATCAAATATCTTCTGAGAGGGAGATGCAAAAGGGGGAAGAAGTGAGATGTAAGATATACAGTGGTATTTGTTGGGTCTCAGCTGACAGGCTAATAGCTGCTTGTTTCTGCCAGGTCCAAAACTGTAGTTTCAGTACAATTTTAACATGGATATTCCACTCCGAAGTTAAATGAAAGCTCAAGATATGTATGAGTTCAATTCTGTAGTGCAACTAGTTGCCCTCCAAATATTTTGGACTACAATACCTGCCTTCTCAATCATCCCTATGAGTGAGGAATTAAGCTTTCAATGTCATTTTCTACAGCAGGTTTTGAATAAGAAACATGATTTCTTTAATATATTTTTAATTTGTCCTATAAACAACATTCTCTTTGCAGGGTACAAAACACTAAAAACTGAGAGCCTATAGGGCAGTATAGAAAAGCTTTAAATAAATAAATAAATAAAAATATCATACTAGCAATTTAAAATACAACACAAATATTTAGAAGAATATGGTAGAATACAGATGCATGCGAAGATATAAAACATCCAGAAAAATCTAGAACTAGGTCCCTGAAATGCTTCAGGGGAAAGAAAGGTCTTTGAAAAGGTGGAGTAGGTTCCTTGCAAACCTTTTTGGGGAGGCATTTCTACAGGTGGGCTGCCTCAGTTGAGTTGGTCTTTCTTGTAGTCCCCTCTTCCTTCAGCAGGAGGAAACATTTCTTTAGATTCTCTGGTCCCCTGCTGCTTAGGGTTTTGAAGGTCAACACTTTGAATAAGCTCAGAAACTAACTGGAAGTCAGTGTTGCTGACAAAGCATTGATGCCACATGAGCATATCAGTCAATCCTAGGGAGTACCTTAATAGCTCTGTTTTGAACTAAACAGTCTTCAAAAGTAGCCCCATGTGGGACAATCCTACCAGAAGTTAGCAGAGCATAGAGATACCTGTTGCCATGTGGACCTCAAGTGACATTGTGAGCATCCTCAAGCTGTGCACCTGATTTTTCAGGGGAAATGCCACCCCTTCCAAGACAAGTCAAATACCACATGACTTGGCTAAAAGTAGCTGTGTCTTGTCTAGATTGGTCTTCAAGATTTTTTGGCCCTTATCTGGTCCATGATCTTGTTCGGACTGATTCAGGACTTTAACCTGGCTGAAATGAAGAGAAAGGATATAGATGGGTGTCATCAGGATATTGCTGACACCCCAGCTCATGTACTCAAATAACCTCCTTCAAAGGTTTCATATATATGTTAAATAGCATGAGCAGCAGTATAGGAAATCTTTAAAACCTTGAGGATTAAAAATATTTAACAGCACTGTGTCATATATAATGAGTTAAACGGGCTACTCAACATTTTATTCTCACACAGAGAAATAGAGACTTAACATAGTATTTTTGGCATTTGTATTTTTAAATAAGGATTGGATACTGTAATGTATTTCAGAATATAAATACATAATGAGGAAATTGTCATCTGGGTACAACACTGAAGAGAAATCTGTGAGTGAGAAATTGAGTATCACAAAATCAAATTGAACCATATGCGCGAAGGTATAAAAGAATACTATGAGTAGAAATAAATATAATCCAGTTTTCCATAACTCCAATTACCATAATGGATTTTAAACTGAAAGAAGCATAGGCTAAGTATTAGAATAGCCAAACATTATAGCAATTAGCCAGGAAGAAAAAAAGCAAAGGAGCTTCTTGTGAACTAAATATTTTTCTGAGAATGCTCAAATACAGTTCTGTTTTAAGTATCATTGGGTTACTGCTTTAAAGTTTTTAAACTGCATAATTTATTCTTCTGTAATGTCTCAGTGTAAGCTATTTAAAATACTTTTTCCATGACAGTATGAGTTTTTAAACCCAAAGAGATCTTTGTTCTCTTGTTTCCCTTGTAAAACCATTACAATCGTTTGTTTGGGGTTATTTAAGATGAAGAAAAGATCCTGTACCTGTATGAAATGTGCTCTTACAGACTTGTGATGATTAAATTCATTTTAAGGAAGGATGTTTTTCCTACTTAGCAAACAAACTGGGACAAATACTATGTAAGTGATGTCATACTTTAAAATACTGCATGCTCAAATGTATCATCTGTTCCTTATGTGTTTTCTGGTAACATATTATAGATTCTGAAAAATAACAACATCCATATTGAAGTAACATTGCTTGCTTTAATAATCTGCTTAGGGAGAAGCCTGCCTAATGCTGGGGGCTGACCAAGCTCTCTCAGTCCACTGAAATGTGCCACATTTCTAAGCAGGATTAAGCAGCCGGGTAGAACACAGTCTCCAAAAAAAAATTCTTTTAAAAGTATAAATAATACAAAATGTCATGGACTCTTAGAAGCCACGAGCTTGCCCAAGACACTTTCACAACCGCGCTCTGCATAATACTCACAATGTGCTACTAGGAGCAAATAATACATTTTCCCCGGTTCAGGGGTCTGCTCAGAGTGATTCAAAAATGCAACAAGCTCTCTTACACATGCAGAAGCATACCAAAGGTAAACATGCAGATTCTACACAATGAATGAGAAACACGTGTTTTGTGGGGAAACTCCAACCACCCAGGGAGATTCTAGGAAAGTTTAAAAAAAAAATCCTTAAAATATAGTAAATTGCATTCATGTACAGGGAAGGGGGGCGTTGTTCTTCATTTGTAATGCATTTTAAGCACAGATAATTGCAAGGTAGAATTGTTTTTAATATGCCTCCCTTGAATAAAAAATCTGCAGTAATACAAAGGAATATATACCAGGGTTTGATTTTTCTAAAGAGAGTTGTTGCCTCTTATTAAGATTAATGTTTTTAGGAACTCAAAGATAGCTTTAATTCAGGACACAGCCAAATTCAAACTCAAAAACTAATCCTTAGCATGAGATGATTTTGTTTAAAGGCTACCATCAGTAAAGCACATTCTCATTTATCTGAATGTATCATGCATAGGGTCAAACATATTTGAATAGTCAAACACAGAGGGACAGAGAAATCTTGTAAATTTGTATAATCAGACTTCAAATATTAAGGTACTGTGTATTTATCCTTTATATTTCTCAGATATATTCTTGCTCAAAGCTCATGTATTCCTACAAGAAGTCAAAAAGAAAGTGTAACTTCAAACTTGTTTAAAATAATAATATAATTAGAACTTTTTTTATCAAAGCACAGACATAGAACTGTAGATCTGTAATGAATTGCTTGTATTTAATTAGATTTTACTTGCTCCTTTTCATTAATCTATCTTCTATTTGATCCCTTATAAAAAGTTCTATCATCTGTAAAGAGCACAAGTTCCAAAATTTCCCCTGATGCTGCTTGTTTCTATACAAGCTGAAGAGCATTAGCCAACATTTTTTAAGTTTCAAAATATAAGGACCAAATATGGGTGTGACATAGGAAAATATTTGAATTAAAGAAGAGCTGCAGAAAGGTTCTAAAAACCTGAACTGAATGCACTGGTATGTTTCCAAAGGTACCCTCCTATTAGAAAATGTTTATGTGTGGATAGTGACCCCAAATCCAGAAGAGGTCCACCTTTTTCCTGTGTCATTCTGTAAGGCTTCTGATTATCTTTTGTCACTCACTGGAATCTAAACGCTCCAGCCTGGCTTTAGTCACATTTTTGTTGTATGGTAATGCAATCTTCAGTATTCTGTGGTTCTGCAGTGCAAAAAAGTCTTCCTCTCATTCTTGCACAAAAGTTCACTGAACATCTCTAACACATTTTTGTTTACTGGTTGCTGTATGATAGATGGCTTGTACTAACAGTTGGAATGTGAACATGGGCTGAAATTTCATCAATATAACTATACTATTATTTCAAACAAAATACCTTGATTAGAGTATCTTTCAGGGGGGTAGTCATTTAGTATTACGTGTTTAAGTCTAGACAGAGTGATGTACTTCTTTCTCCCAGTTCAGGTATAGTGGTTCCTTGCCTCCCTTTCCTTGCCATTTAGCAAACTATGGCTTGAGCATCCCCAGCAAACCAATATGAGATTACATCCCTTGTTTCTGAGATACAGTAAAATCTTTGGCCATGAATTCCATCCATAACGTGCACTTTTAAGAAATTCAAAGTATATTGGCTAAAACTACTGACTGACTTGAAATTCTCTTAATTCTGAAAATGTAATTCGTTCTCATTTCTTAAGAAAACTGTCCCTTTCTCCTGGAAGTCAGACAGCAAAAGACAGGCAGACAGCAACAATGTATGATTCATATTTATGTGGAAACTAGGAAGAAATGGAAAGACTTTTGATAAATAAAAAAAATATTTCATTATTTAGGTCAAAACATTTGGAATTGTGATCAGGTCAAATGCATCTTGCTTCCATCTGCATTTTTTCTGGTTTCTGAACTTCAGGATTATAGCTAGGATATTATATATATAAAACGTAGCTTTTAAGCTACTGAATGTGACCTTTTGAACTGGGTTAGGTGAGAAGGCTCAGAACCAGTGCATCATCATCAAAATAAGGAATAACAGGAACACTGTAAAATATATATATATATATACTAGGATACAAGAGACTATAGAATCATTAGTAAAATGGTTAGTACAATTAACTGGGTTTGTGGAGCAAGCGTAATTGAATCAAAAGCATCAAAGGGGCCTCGTAACAAAATGTTTAAGGATGCAGTCCTGTGGAGATGAATGCAAGTCTCCAGACTCAGTGGCTCACAGTCGTCCAATGCAGAGCAGGAGGACCAGTGGAAGTTACCTTCTCTTCCCCACTCTGCTACATTTATGTATTTATTTATTTATAACATTTATATACTGCCTATTTCACCATGGCATCTCTAGGCAGCTAACATCAGACAATTAAAATATATTACAAAACAGTAAAACAACAGCATAAGTTAATATAAATATAAAAGCCTAATAAAATTACATTAAATTAATACAACTGGAGGTTAGGTGGCAACAAATAGATATCAACATGTCTTTCAAAGAAGTAGATGTGGGGGAAGCATGTTTAGTTGGGCCTCCTCCCAAGGAGATGCAACCAACACCCCACCCACCTGCCGCGGTGATCATGGCTCTGCACAAGGGCAGTGCATTCAGCTGGGTCTGCTAGGGAGGAAGCCCAGCAAAACATGCCCGCTCCCCACACTTCTGCTTCCCGGCCCATGTTCTGTCAATACCAGTGCCATGGGAGAAGCACTGTTCACAAGCAGTCCTGCTCTGCCAGCATGAGCAACACCACAGGCATGGAACCAGATGGCAGTGGCCAGAAGTGCCCACCTTCAGCTGTTGTCATCTGAGCTCTCCTCAGAGCTCCCCTGGTGTCCCCTGGGATACTGACAAGAGGCGTGAGGTGGAAGAAGATGCCTCTGGATTCCCAGTAGGCCCAGTCATTAGCCAGGCACAGGCAAGACCTCAAGGCAACGTTAAGCCCAAGGTTATAGCCACCTTGGGCTTAAAGTATTCAAGTTCACCCAGTGTGCCTATATTGTCGTCCCGCAGCACAAGTGCTCTGGCAGCTCACAAAACAAATTCAGCATTTAAATGCAGTAAAAAGCAATAACACTTGTAGGAATAAAACACAAATGAACATGGGTTTAAGTGGACAGGCCCTTTATGTGAAAGGTCTGGATGAAAGACTCTAGCACCAAAAAGCCCATAAAAAAGGCACCAGGCAAACCTATCATGGAAGGCTGTTCACTGGCCATGATGCCATTTCTGGAAAAGGCCCCTCCATCGTGGTTACTTGCCTCTCACCTCATTGGGCAGGAGCACTCAGAGCAGGACCTCTGAGCAAGATGAAGGTTTGGTCGGCACATTTGGGAAAACATGGTGTTGCTGGTAACCTGGTCCTGAGTCATCCAGACTTAAAGATTAGAGCTTTAAACCAGCTTTAGAGTGGTTCCCAGTCCATATAGCTTGCCAAGCACAGGGATAATATAGTGCATACCCCAACCTGTGCCAACTACAGTTTCCAAAGGCAGCCTCATGCCCCTTCCTTATTGCTGTAGTCTAAGCAGGAGTAGATAACAGGTATTTGTGGCTATGACATCTCCACATAGGTCGCTACCTTAATATTTAACCTGTCCAACATCCCCCAATTTCAATATCTTTCTCTCTGATATCAAAGTTGGGTGATCCTACAGCTATCACTTTGGAAAAAAATTGTTTGGAAACAAAAACAAACACCCAATTTTAAGAGCAGGCACAGTATGTAGAAACATATTCATTTGTAGAATAAAAGGAGAGAGTGGGGGATTCGAAAGTGTCTCAGTAAGTGTTTCCAGAACGTACAGTATGTTTACATTGCCAGGCCTTTTTCAGGGCAAATGGGGCAAGCTGTCCTGCATGACAAGCAACAGAGGTTTTGGGCTACAATTCCCATAATTCCATTGGCATGCTGGATAAGGTGAATGGTAGCTGTAGTCTAAAGCATCTGGAGAGCATGAGACGGCATACCCCTGTCCTACCCACTTATATTACCCTAGAGGGGTGCCACACCCTGGCACCCACACAATGATATAATTACAGAATAAGAGGCATAACAACTATTCACTCAGGAAACAAAGGAGTCAATTGGAAAGTGTCTGTTTGTAATGCCAGGAAGTTTTTATTGTAATGTTGAAAAGAAGGGAAGGTAACTACCAGTCTTATTTAGGAAGGATATCCTAGGAAGGATTTGAGGCCCTCTCTTTTGGAAATGTGATGGATATTTCTCCCATTGATTCTATTCAGAGAAAAATGATCTGTGAAGATCTCAGTACATGGATGCAATGATATGCTTAGAGGTTCACTTTTAGCCCACAAGCCTCCTGCCAGCCTCTACACAAGCCATGTATAATCATTGAGGATGTTAAAGGTGCTATCAAACACCTTGAATCACACTCAGTAGTGAATAGAAAACCAATAGAATTCCTTAGGAGTTAGCCTAACACAACTCCATCTAGGCACCCTTTTCAGCATTCAAGCTGAATGAATTGAAGCTAGCTTACCATTTTCAAGAATGGTCCCATGTACAGTACATTACATTACCTGAAATTAGGACATGCACCACTGTGGCAAGGACATTCCTGTCCTGGAAAATCTATCACCCAACTGCAGGAGGCCAGGAGGAGAAGCCCTGCCTCCAGGGCAGGGAAGAAAGCCTCAATCAGATTTTCCTGAAGGAGCTCCAATTCTCCAGAAGCTTCCATTGTTCTTCCTGCCTTGTGATGAGTCAGACCTTTTGTATTCTTGCACTTAACAAGCAATCTTAAATGAAGAGGTGGAGGAAGAGGGAATGGAGCTGACAGAGTCAGCAGGGCCAGAGAGGGGGTCCCAATATACCAGTTGAGCCACCTAGCCAATCTTTCCTTGAACACCCTCACTGATGGGGCCCAACCACCTCCCTTGGAAGTCCATTCCATATCATAGAGGTCCTAACCATCGGGAAGTAATTCCTGACATCCAACCTGAAATCTGGTTCCTGGACTTGACCCAAATGTTTTAAGGGTTCCAATATATCCCTCTGAAGGAATATATTGGCATGTTCTAGAAATTCCAAATGTGACTGTAGGCCCCAAAAGGTTGCTATGTTATCTGTATTCTTCATGCTATACAAGGGAGGCCTCAGGCAGGAGAAATGGCAAAAAAAAAACCCTTCTATTCTCCAGAAATTTCTGCTTACTGTTAATTAAGCAGATTTCCATACCACCTGCTCTGTTGGACTTCTCAAAGTGGCTCACAATACAATATAGGCTAGAGATAAACACTGTGATGTTTTGTTTAATTCTCCACTTGTCTTGTATCTGAGAGAGCTGGGCCAAGCCAGATAAAAGAAAAAAGAAAAGTCAACCATAAAAAGCTACTAAAACCAGTAATGTTTTGTCTTTAAAACAATGGTGTTTCAAAGGTTTTCTGAAAAAGAACATCTTAGACTGATTAATAGATCCCAGAAGTCTTCCCAAGACCACACCTGTAAAGATTCTGCTGTATCTACTCACTGATTTCAATTTCTGAATGCCATTCTGAATACAATCCCTAAACAGGGCCACTTCTGAGCCAAATAGGTGGGTGAGTTTTACAAAGAAAGATAAGTTGGCTTGAGTGCCATTGCTCGGTGGAAAGGCAGGGTACAAATTAAATTGAAAAATAAACTCCCTAAGATACATAGTTGTCCCTCTTTGTATATTTGTTCTAGTCATTCTGTATACACACTCGAATTCTAAGGTAGAAACTAATATGGACATATCATTGTCCTGTTGGATCAGTGGAATTTATTCCTGCCATGTGCATACACAGACTGCACATCATGTGTTTAGAAACATTTTACTCTTTGTTGTGCTTTATAATCTGACTCTGAATACTAAAAAATCTGAAATTCTTCATTTTTGTATTAACAGGGTTCTTTTGTTTAAAGCAATTAAATATTCAGACTGAGTTTTCTTTTAAAACAGTCATGTATTCTATGCCCCATCAGAAGGAGAAATAAATATTTTTGGAAATATTTAAATGTCATACCATTACATTTTTGTTTTTAAGGAAATCATGTTTCTTTCATTAATATTTTCCCCTGTATCAACTCTGAAAAGGTAAACACAGTTCACATATTATTGTGGGAAAAACAAATCCCTATAATCTGAACACCAGAAAGATAAAGCCACATTTTCTTGAACTCAGTTATATCCCAAATCATTTTCATGCCCATCTAATTCAATACAATTCTTCTAAAAAGTCAAGATTATGACATGCAAGAGGTCTTAAGGGGAAGAAAATGAGTGCGATTGAAAACTCAGCACAATAAAATGTTTCCAAATACTAAGAAAACACAAAGACCTTGCCAAATTACTTCTAAATTAGTAATTCCACTTAGATTACAAATAATATATTTAAAAAGAAAAAAAATGCATTAGCAATACTGTGAAAACTCTCAGAGATGACAAGTCAAAATTATTGGTTATAAGCCAGTGGATATAACTGTTGATTTAGATATATCTTTGTTCTGTAGTAGTGTTATGTGTTATAATGAACCTTGTGTCTTATTTCAGAGAGATTCCCCCTCTACATCCAGACAGTCCCCAGCTAATGGCCATAGCAGCATTAACAATTCTGTTTCGGTAAGACCTCCAGTTCCAGAGAGAGAGTATTCAGATCTTGTTGGTGCTCATCTACCATTCCTGTTATGATGACATGTTCAGTAGAAAATTATGTTCTGCTGATAAAATCAAGAATACTTAGAAATCTAATTCCCCATTTTCTCTCATTCAAGGGTTTATTCAGCAACATAATCTTCTCATTAAAATCCTTTAATGAGTTGCATTCAACTGTAATATAAAAATTCCCTCATCCCTGAAATATGCTTATCATTATCCTCATTTTGACTTGATCAAAACTAAGCCAAAAGACTAATTTCCATTTTGAACTTGGTGTTTTCAAACAAAAGAGTGCACTGCAGGTATTTGGGGGTTTTGAGACCTGGATGTTTTGGTTTGGTTTTGTTTTGTTTTTTGTTTTTTGTTTTTTAATTTTATTTTCTAAGCTCTCTAGATTGCAGTATTGGTTTCCGCTATCTGAGTTAAGGAATTGGTGTGTCCTCTGCTCTTGTGGTATGTGCACATATTTCGTGAAATATGAGCCTTGCCTGGATATGAAAAGCAAAAGAAACTGGCTTTACACTGCATTTTTAAGCCAAAGTATTAACATCACATCTTTAACACAAAGTACTTCCTTTTTAGCCACTTCTACAGGCAAAAGGGTATTATTAAACATAACAAGTGGTCCTGCTGTTTATCATTTGTCATTCACTGAATGTATATGGTAGAATGTTATAAAGTATCTTTAGAGAAATCATCCTTCAGAAATAGTTTTTGTAACGGCTGTCAACACACAAATTTTGAGTTAAGAAATGGTATCAGTTTCTGTGAACTTCCTATTCATGTCAATATGGACTGTTTCGTAAGCTGTTTAATATATTGCAGTTGTGATTATCTAAAAGAATAAGTTGATTTACACATAAACACTAAAATGTATATGCATTAGAAATATATTTAATTGACTAAAAATGATATAGTTACTGGGCAACCTAACTTTCAAATTGCAAAAAACAAAATTTGCTGATAAAGCAGCCCCATTACAGATAGATACAGATAGAACGTTAAGACTAAAAAGGTGGTCCTCCTTTGCTTACGGGTGCTTTTGTGTTGAAGATGATGAATTCTTTATTAAAAGCACATTTTCTGTCTGCTTAAACTTTACCTGCTTTCTTCAGCTTGCTGCTAAACAGCCTGGGGTTGACATTTTTTCCTATTAATTGATAATTTCTGAAAATGCATTTGTGGTTGTGTGAATTGCTGTTATACTATTGTCTACTTCTAAAGTAAAATGAAAATTTCTTTTCCTGGGTTGGCTTTATTCTGCAGGATTTGCCATCGACAACACAACCAAAAGGACGACAGGTGAATAGCTTCATGGAATCTTTCCTAATGTAGCTTTGTAGCAATTTTTCCTTGCCATTTCAAATTTGATATTCCATTAATGTGCTGATCCCTTTTCTAACTTCATTTTCCGTTTTGTGTTTTAGTTCTAAAGCTAATTCTCAGTACTGCCGTTTCCCTGTGATTGTAGTTGTAGTTGTGAATTGTAGTTGTAATATGGTTTTGTTACCCATGGCCATTATATGCAGTGTCCCGTGGCTTGTCAGCACCACCATTCTTGTTACCATTTCATATCACTGTTTTCCCTTGCTGTCCTGGAATTAATATTTCTGAAGTTCACAGAAATACCCAGAAATACTCTGGGTTGATTTTGCATATCAGTCAAGTCCACTTCCTCCAAATTTCTTCATACTGCTGAGGAACAAGGATTGACTGTTGAAACAGTATCTTAAACTAACTAGGTTTATCATCATGTTCAGGTCAGGCTAAGACTACATGTAACACACAGTTGCATGCATTTTTCCATCTTAAAGCACCAAAAACAGCCTATTGAGGTTGCAGATTTGACTGTGGGAATGACAATAGAGAGGGATTGGCTTAACCCTGCCCTCTCTGGCAGCCTTTGTGTTCATGGGCATTGCTGCCCCCTAGAGGCCACTGAAAAAGTTACTCCACAGTGGAAAAGTTACTGGCCGTTCTCTTTTCCCCTGCCTCTGGGAGGCTCACTCTGTTTCCAAAGTCCATTCCATGTTGCACCTTCCATGTGTTACTCTTAAAAAAAAACAGCAAATCACTCAAGAGAAACCTGAAGGTCCTTTCCACATGCAGTTTTTGCTCAGATAAACATTTTAAAATTGGTACAATGGAGCACATGTACAATGTAAAAGAGCTAGAATCCAGTGTGTTGGTTTGTGTGCACACAGTTCAGCTCTTCCTGTCCAGCTTCAGGCTCCCATACTGACTGGAGCCCAAATGTCATAAGCTAGCTAGAGGAGCTCTTACCGACAAGAAAAATCAACCGCAACAGCATCCTTGTTTGTATAAAGGCATTTTTTGTGCACCTTTAGGTCTCTACATCCCAGCTATATATCTAGGGCAAGTCCTGTGCATGTTATGACAGGCAAAAAATGTTTTGCAACCCTCAACATTCCCCAGTCAGTAAGGGAATGCTGGGGGACACAGGACATGTTTTCTGTCTAAACATGCATAGGATTCATTCAGTTTTTTTAAAGGAACTAATAATGAAAGGATTTTGAGACATTGGCTAGAAAAGATGATGTGAGATATCTCTCTGAGTCAATCAAAGGAAGGTTTATACTTCTGTAATTTGGTGCAGCGTTTTGAGAACATCAAGTAGTGATGCACTACAGAGGGTGATATTTAACAGGATATTTAACATATCCTGGGGCACCATATGCAATCCTGTGAAAAACTTGTTCATCAGAATGCATCCTAAGTGTATAAAGGTTGCATAAACCTTTATGTGTAATTGTTTACAGCAAGGCTAGAAATCTCTGCAGGAATGGGCAAAATCAAGCATTACCTAGGATACATTAGCTAGAATGAATTTCGTATCACCAGAGAGAATTTTTTAAGGTGGTTATAGCTCATTTAACACTAACAGAATATTTTCACTAGAAACATGTTTTAGTTCCAGGACCAGTAGTTAAGTGGATGCATCATGCTAAGATCTTGCATAGTTTTCAGAAGGTAAAAATACAATTTTTATTTACAATAATTGCTGATGTATTCACATGACACTAGATTAATAATAATTGGCAGTGATTTGCTTTTCAATGGTTTGCATATAGCATTAAACCAGGGACAAGTAAGCTCTTTTGACCCAGGGGCTGAATTGCATCCCCACCAAAGCTGGTGGACCAGATGATACTAAGGGGATGGGGGATCAGCCCTGAAGTCCCTCCCATCATATGACATCATCCAGACCCACTCATCTTTCTGGTCCTTTCTCTTTGCAGAGAGAGGCATGGGACTTTCAGGCAAGCTTAGTATTTCTATTCCAGTTAGCAATCGTACATCTTGGGATCACATAGTGATTTTTCTCCCCGATTTCTTTGTCAAGCATCCTGCAGTGGGTAACCAGTCCTCCATATATCAGATAGGGGACCTCAGTGGGCCAAAACTTACCCATCCCTGCCATCAAAATCATGGTACAGTCAGTAAATTTTAGTGCTAAATGCACAAGCAGGAACAAACTTAAGAAAGCCTTGGGTGTCTTTGCTCCCCCTCTTCCTTCTATACAGTTTGGAGAAGAACTTTGTTAGTGTTCAGTTTCACTTGCAAGGAATTCTGGCTTATATTTGTGAAAGATTGTGTTTTTAAACAAGTCAGCTTCTTAAAGTAGATAAACATCACTGCTGCAGCTACTACTACTACATAATACTTATACCACACCTTTCACTAATGACGTCTTTCTCCTAAGCCTGAGACTTCATTCAGATTTGCATGTGCATGTTGAACAAACACACAGCTTCGCATTCATTAGTAAACCAGCCTGCCTCCAAGAGCCATGCATGCTGGTGGCAACAGGTAGCGGGCCACATAAAGCAATGGACATGGTCCAAGTCAGTAGTGGGTTCCCCTGCCATATACCCACATCTGTGCACATAGCTTTCTCTCTTGCTCTTTCACAGATTTCCCTCTGCCATATGTCTTCCTCATAGGGAAACTTCATCAAGATCATGGGGGGCAGGGGGGTTTAAGGATTAAACTTCCCCTCTCCTCTCCCTTCAATTTCTGCTTTTCGTAGAGAAGGCTTTCCTCGCCCTGCTTGGAAAGATGCAGCTGTTCTAGTCCAGTGGTTTTTAATCACTGGTCCAGGAACCGGTGCCAGTCTGCGGGAGATTTCCTGCCAGTCTGTTGGGGGGCAGGGCAGCTGCATCTGCTCACGGCGGACAGGCACAGGGGCTGGCAGTGCTCCACCACCTCTTCCTCTGTTGGCATTGCATGCACCAGTGCTGCCAGGGAGGCCAGGGAGGGGAGGGACTGCTTGGTAGAGGCTGACTGGGAACCATGCCATGCTGATTTTGGTATTTTGTTCTTTTGTTGGCATTTTTTGTTGGCATTTTCTGGTTGTTTTGGAGAAGTTTCACTTTTTTGGCATTGTGTTTGGAAATGAACACACAGAATACCGTATTATGTTTTTTGGTGCTTTTTGTTTCTGCCTCAGCACTCCCTGAGGTGGTTTTCCTGTTTTTGCTGGTCCTCAGCTGTGGAAAGGTTGAAAACCACTGCTCTAGTCTATGTTGCTCCATGACTGCTCCCAAAAGAATAAGAGGCATGTATAGAGATAGAGAGCATGTATCTCTCCCACTGTACTCCATGGTTTCTCTTTGGTCCGACAGAGAGAGAGAGACTGGAGTATGGAGGACTAGAGCAACAAAGGACCCTCTAGCCCTGCATGCTCCATGGCTTCCCTCTCAGCAATGTTATTCTTGAGAGAAAAACCCCAGGGTAAGGTCTGGTTTAGGCCCAGTAACAATGAAATAAACAGTGCAGGGAGTAGGATCTAGGGCAGGGATGGCAACACTTTTAGAGACCGAGTGCCCAAACTGCAACCCAAAACCTACTTATATATCACAAAGTGCCAGCACTACAATAAAACCGAAAAACTGAGGTTTTAGTTTAGGAAAAACAACTCACAGCTAGTACAAATATATATTTGTACTAGCTGTGAGTTG